>NC_090794.1:5097500-5232500 GCF_040054535.1 Antennarius striatus
CTTCTCAGATTTTAAAGTTCAGCACAAGCAGATATGAGAGCATTCCTTTACCTGTTGTCCGACATGATTTACCCAATAGTGAAGCACAGCTTATATTTTTTTTCCACAGTTGGAGCCGCAGGGTAGTCTGATTTCACAGGTTTTCATCATTTAAGACCCTTCTGTGCTTTTATGATCCGACTGTCATCCGTATTTTTTCAAGTCTTTTTTTGTGCTGCACGACTTCCTTTGACATCAGCAGGAACTGAGATCCCTGTTCACTCTCCAATGAGCATAAACGAAAAGAAGTGAAGTGGTATGGTTCCCTCCTGAGGGAACCCACGGATGATCACATCCAATGACTAACACTGACCTGTATTGATCACAGTGGAAACGAGGCTCTTACCGAGTGGAGGGTTTGGAGTGTGTGTGTTTGTGCGTGTAGTTGAGAAGATACAAAGTCACTGTTTACGACAGACTGCAAGATATTATGGTCTGGACTCCCTGCTGACTGTTCTTTATAGACAGGAGACCTTTTCTCTGTGGTCAACTGATTCTTATGGTATTCAGGCGGAACAAAGGAAGTCAATGAAAATGCAGGAGTCACAGCAATTTGTGCTTGACTTGCACGTCATTATTGTCTCACTTCTTTCACACACAATAAACCAAAAACTGTAACATACCTTCAAAATTTAAGATCACTTAGAATACTGACAACACAGCATGTTGTTACCCGGGCTTCTGCTATCATAGAATTTAATTATTTGAACTACACCATACTGTACTTTGAATTAACTCTAAAATTATTTCTCAATGTAAATAACAAATCATTTTTAGAATTGTACCCTTAGTAAAAGCGCAGCCATAAAAATCAAAAAATGTCTCAAAGCATTTTAATCCTAATAAAATGAATATTATGGCATTTACAGTGTGCTAAATCAAATCAAACTGACAACAACAGAAATCGACTTTTTATGAGGTAAGTAACAGAAACACAAAGAGCATATGTGCAATGAAATTAAAATGTAACTACAAATCTAAAAATATAGGGTTGAGGATATTTTTTATCTTGTTGTATTTACCTGACTGTGAGGAATATATAATGATCAAACTCTAAATAAGAATATTACGGTGAAGATGCGTTTCCCACCCTCATGAAGAACCAATCATCAGACAGGAAACAAATATAAGTACCATTCAATGACACTTTATGACCACTCACTTGACATTCATCTAGAACACGTTTTACATACATAATTAGAAACTATGACGTTGCGAATTGTCTCAAGCGTACACTTGAAACTCTTTAACGCTGCGTTATATGTGACAGTATGGACACTATTAGTGCTCATTTATTCTGTCACTCGCGCATATGTAACCACCTTCTACCGGCTGCAGGGATGAAAATAATGACATGAGCAAAAAAAGAGATTCCTAAAGCAAACATGAGATGAAAGCTGCTCCTCCTCTCTTTAAATCATCTGATGGCTCTGGCAGCTTGCCTGACTGTCGAGAAAGAGAGTTCTCTGAGAGAAGAGAGAATGCTTTTGCAAAACGTTCAGTCTTAATAGAAGTTTATTCTGGTCTCTGACACATTTGATTAAAATCCAGGGTTAGTACAAAAGGAATCGCTTCATTTTCACGGGGCTATCTACTATTTAATGAGTAGAGCAGTGCTAATTGTTTGAACTAAAGAAGTTAATGGAGAATTACAGATTCAGACATTTCATTACAAATAAACAAAAAAAACCTTTTTTTATCATAAAATGAACTGACCTATCTGTAGTTTTCTGTCATTAGTTATTTACACTGGAAGGAGAAAAAGAATGCCTCCTTTCATGATGGATGAGTTCTTTCTGGAGCCTAGATTAAAGACACGTGTCAAATCAGACGACAAAAAAAAAACTGCATGAACGTCAGACGACAAAGAATTTCAAGTTGTTGGATCTAAGAAATGAAACAAGGGAAGAAATAAAGGACGGCCCGGACGAAGATCTGGCACTGAAAGTAATATGGGGTGATTATAATCAGTCTTGGGTTAGGAGGGAGAAAAAGAAGGTGAGAGGAAATGCACGTCTATGAAAGACAGATGACGGGAAAGGGATGAAGAGTGACAGAGGGGATGAGGACACTTCACTGAAAGATGGTTGATTGGCTCCTTCATGGTCGTGGTAACAACCAATCATACTGCACAAAAAAAAGAGAAAAGACATGGATGTTTGTGCTTGCATTTTCATGATGCTCAATCACTTGCTTTTAAATCATGGACTTTCATTTATCAGTGTCAAATCAGCTGAACTAAATGCATACTGTGCATACCGCCACCTACTGTATGGGAGTGTGTTATCCTCTATTAGGGTCTCAATAAAGATCCAAATAGAGGAAACTGGGAAATTCACAATACGGCTGCCTGCTTACTAACTTCAATAGGGAAGAGAGAGCACAGTTATGCAGTTCTGGCGTCCTTAAGGCTAATCTGACCAGGCTGGTCTTGTTCAGATCCTTGAGCTCCTCTCCATTTGAATGTGACTAGGGTCAGGATGCTCCTGTTTGGACTGGGAAGTAAGATTTCAAGAGATTTTGGCAACACATTTTCCAGTGAAAAACCTCCAAGGGAAAATAATGACACTCAGAAACAGGATCCCCTGTTTTCTCCTTCCTGTTAAACATCAAATAAGTGGTACCAGCTATGAAGGTCAAACAGGATTTGCAGCATTTGATGGGTTTGTGGGCAGCGTCTGTTGTTGTCACATAACAATCAAGCCCTTAAGGTGAAGACTCTGAGTGTCCTGTGGGAAATCATATCTTCTGTTCAAATGCATGTGGTGCTGGACATACTGTCAAGTTCTGGACACATATGCTGGTTAGCCAGGCTGAGTTAAAGATCTCACATGCCACCTATGGGCTGTTCTATTTTAGGAGATGATAGATATCTCTGCACCTTACAGGGAATCCACAGGGAACATTCAATTAAAAGTGCAGTTGCAGCAAGGTTCAACAGGCAACATGCGTCGGCCTGCTTGGTGATCATGAAGGCTTTTGACATTATGAGGACCAGGTGGCGATCAATATTTTTCAAAGCTCTGTTATGCACCCTGCTTTTGCAATGAAGGTCATTGCTTGTCGGGCCTTTTTTTTTTTTTAACAACTCCAGTCTCAGAGGCAGTAACACTCCAACTTGTGGAAGCGAGTGGGAGGCTGGAACATTGTTGCCTCTTATTCAGAACCAAACTTTCCTGTGATGACCATTATCCAAGCTCGGCCTGGGAGGCAAGTATTTTTGTTAACATTCAATAAATCAAGATGTCTGAGAGAAACAAATGAAGTCTGTTGTGTGGTGGATGTTGTTAGATGCATTTTTTTTGCCTTTGTGAAGCAGATTTTCACATGCCTCTGACCAACGACAACCGACATAAACACCTCTTTATATACTGCGCCTTGCAAAAGTTTTGCAATTTTGTGTTACTAGGGAAACGACAATTATGTTGGCATCATGCTGGAAAATAAAACAAAACAGGTAGCATTCTGACTGTGGATCTGAATGAGTATAAAAAATGGAAGGAAAGAAGCAGTAAATGTGGTTGAGACCTGGTGTCTTGCCTTTTAACATAATATATCTTTATTTTATTTTATTTTATTTTCCTCAGACAGAAACTGCTGCTGAAAATCTACAATACTGTAGCACACAAGAGGCATGTTGCCGTTCTTTGTCAGTTAAGCAGCCGTCATATGATCCAGCGTGTTCCTTAAGTCCACGTTATGTCTTTACTGTACATATGGAAATTGTATCATTTGACTTCATGAATACAAACGATATCCCATCATTCTTCCAACTTCAACAATAAACACGACTCTAGGATTGTTTCTTTTATTTAAACACATTATGCTTTTTTTTTTTTTTAAACCCTGTTCGGTTGTCTTGATCATACCATGCACTGTATGTGTGAGGTCAAGTTTATCTTGACTGTGTTCAGGTATTTGCTGCATGTGTATCCATGCATTAATATCAATGTGTACAGTATTGTCACATATGGCAGGTATACACAGCCACTTAGCTTTATTTACCACACATATAGAATCAGTGATTTGTTTTTCCATAGAAATACACAGTTAAATTCCTTATGTCTGCCTTTTTTTGTCATTTTTGCCTCCGGTGCATTTTGTAAGCTAACAAAATGTTCACGTTTGTGTTGACTTGTCACGCCCTGTGGGCAGGAAACACACACAAGCACACAGCCAATGTTTTACTTTCTGTCTCTGTCAGTGATTTGATGCGTTTCCTTTTGCATTCATAGCTTCTCAATGTCCCTGTATTTTTTCCTCAGGATGGAAACCTGGTCCCTGAACAACACAGGGTCCAGCCTCATCTGAGAATGCACCAGGGGCATGAAACCCAGCCAATGACTGAAGACATTCATGCAAGTCTGTCGCTGGGCGAAGTGGTCTGGGTCAGCCCAACGCGACGACTTAGAGCCCTAGGTTTTGGGGAAAAAGAGAAATGAAGAAGGTAAATGCAGTTTAATAAATCAATAAATCATGTCATAAAATCCCTGATGTGAATGTAATAAAATGACAGCAAAAAAAGCTAATCTGAAGAAAAATGATAATTGGGAATAATATCATCAAATTCCACATGCAAACCAACACAGGTGAGATTATTTAACCACATTTCCTGCCTTGCATCCTCTGGTTCTGTCTGAGCTCGGTCACAATTAAAGAAGTCAAGCTAAAGAAATAGTTTGTCACATTTAAATGAAAAATTCTAGCATGATGTCCTCAAAGATTCCACTCCATTTCGATAAATATCTGTGTGATTTTGCTTGAAGCAAAGTAACAAATTTGGCTCGAGCGAGGGGGAAGCAGGAAGTGAGAGACACCAAAGAAGGAAAGGGAGAGAGAGAAAATCAAGCCTTGCTGTGCTGCCTTCACAATTAAGACATTAATCACAGAGTCCATACTGCAGAGTCATCGTTCTGCCTCTGGTCACGCCATCAATCAGAGCATGACATGGGGCTGGTCGCACAATACACGCACGCATGCACGCACGCACGCACGCACACACACACACACACACACACACACACACACACACACACACACACACACACACACACACAACATGCATAAAAAGAGATCTCCCAAAGAGAAGGTCAAGAATGAATACAGCCTAAAGCTACTTCACCTTTGCTCAATCAAGGTAAGATGGTGTAGTCTCTTTTAATTTTCTTTTCTATGTATAAAAAGCAGCAAGGAAACCATTCTCTGTAAAATAAATGACCTTTAAACCATTGCCAAACACTCTTACAGGTACCCAGTGGACACTAGGAGTGCTAAAGAGTAATATTGTGATAAAGTAAGATCTACGTATTTTTGATGGCGCTCCTTCAGATTTTCACCGAGGTTAACCTTGTTTGACGGTTGGATGGAAGCAGGGCTCGTGTCTCTTGAGTTTTACGCCAACGATCAAGCTCTACCTGGGCCATCAGGGTTTCCTTATACTGCTTCTTCTGCGTGACTTTGATTGGCGGATGCTTGGTAACGGCGGACACAAGGAAGTTCATCAAGATATCTTCACAGTTCGCCATACGGTCCACCGTGGTGAGCAGGCTGGCCGGGATGTAGTGGGTGAACAGGAAGTGGTAGTATCTGATGCAGACACACCCAAACGGACAAGAAGCAAAAATTAGTATTTCTTACTTTTTATAAGCTGCACTTTTATTCTGTTTGTAATGTTTGCTGTGTTGCATTGTCAGCAGCATGGGAGCACTAGATCATTGTCACCTCTGGTACCCCCCTGTTGAAGGCCTGCCCCCCACCACTGCCACCCACACACACACACACACACACACACACACACGCACACACTGACAAACACAAACTTGCCACCTTTTCTTCTTGCTGACTCATTTTCTGCCTTGTGTTGGCATTTGAGATTTTAAATAACAAAAGGACTAAAGAGTCACATTGTGTTCTAACAATAGAACAAGGAGAGAGCTCTTAGTCTTCGTGAAGGTACTTGAAATCCCCTCAGAACAACACATCTTCCACTTTTCTTTAATTTACACCTCTGCTTAATAGTTCCGGTAACCTTATTTTCTTTCAGTCCTTGCTGTGTTCTTCATTTTATGAGATTACAGTGGTGGGGAAAGACCATATTACCTAGTTTTCTTTCGTAACACTCCCCTTATAACTGGAAGTGAGAGATGATACTGAAGATTAAAGGTAATTTCAATTTGATCAATAACAATAATTTACATCAGCTGCAGCTCCTGCCAAGGTCAACATGTAACAGGTTTTTGTACCTGTGATAGAACGCTGCACCCGTAAGGACCATGGAGTAATCATTGGTCCATTTGGAGGTATAGCCCCAGCGGGATCTGGAGTTGTCCCAGTAGTGGCTCCGCGCCGGATAGCCAACGATACGCTCTGGAAAACTTTGCCACACGATAAAGGCAAAATCCACCTGAGGGAGCACAAGGGAAAGAAACAGACCAGAGGAGGAAGGAGATTGGAGGAAGGAAATTAAAATCAGAGGTGAATAAAGAAAAAAACTTGGAACTGCAGGAAAGGAAGAAAGTGAACAGACGAATCAAGAAAACAAATACACAGCAAATCATTCTAAATTCAAGCAGCCACTGGACTGGGTTTACAGATACAGATATAAACAACTTATTTGCGGTGGATGGCATTTTGCCTGCGTGGCCAGCAAGGCAATCATCACAACAGCAGCCTGTACCTCTTCAGTCTCAGAAATGGCATTTAAAATGACGTTACAGCATGGTGAGCACTTTGTCTCCCACATGAAATTCTCCCCATTAAATCAAATGTCACCGGAGTATCTACATCACTTCAGGTTCACTTGAATTTAAAGTCTGAACTTTCACTCACACGTTGAACCTCGATGGACACTCCCTCATAACACAAATTGTCTCAGCATGATGTACAGTAAATGACTTTAAATGAATAATTTGGTCATCCTCACACCAGAGCATGTTTCATCAGTTCTAATAGCATTTTGAAGTGTCTGAAAGCTTCAAAATAACATGGAAAAATGTGATGCTGATGAATAAACCAACTGGAAGATTTCTAATTCTTTGGATTTAAAAATTAAAAGAGGCAGATCATGACTTTTACTTTGACAGAACTGAAGGAAGTGTTTTATTTGCAGTTCCTTTTGAACCTTTCTGCTGATTTTTACTTTTCACATTCAATCACTGAATATAAAAGGTAGTATAACATGGCAACCGCATTTATTATGTGAAAACCACTCAGCCATCCATAGCACACTTGTTTATGCTTGCTTTCACTATTGATAAGAAAAATGAGAGGATGCTATTCCCATTACATTTAACTTAAACCACTGAATAGTCACGTCAAATTCACATAAAAAGTCACCTCACAAAAGTTAAGACAAAACTTAAAAATAATTACATTCAAAGCAGGTTATGTTTTATTCTATTTTAGTAGGTTGAAGGGAATCCTGTGACTCCACTTTTCGATCTTTGCCATGCAAACTTGAGCTCAAAAGACTGAATGGCTCCAAAGACGTCTAAATGCTCCGAGCGTGTGATTCAAGTATCCAGGTGGCTTCTGCAGCCGAAAAGGATTCCCATCCCTCTTCGGCTCTCATCTTTCCCTAACAGAAGGAATCTCATCTGGAGTCGTCTGGAGCACCTGGTGTCCTTGATGGAGCCAGAGCGACATGAAAAAGTGTCTGTTTTAATTTAAAAACACCAGCGAGACGTGCGGACAGACGCAACAGAGAATGAGGGGATCAGCTCATAATGAAATACTTGGTAACACACACACACACACACACACACACACACACACACACACACACACACACACACACACACACACACACACACACACACACACACACACACACACACACACACACACACACACACACACACACACACACACCACCTCAGGAGACAGGGAAGAAAATTAATTACCAGAATGGTGAAGGAAGAGAGAGATGGATGTGGTGGTGGTGGTGGTGGTGGTGGGGGGGGGTTTGGGCTGAGAGTGGATGTTCTTCAGCGATACCTTGCGGCCTCTGTCATGAATCGCGTGAGCAATTATTGTAAAACATTGGCGCTAAGCCGAGAAATAGGTTGGACCCGCCGTTCTGATGAACAGACGTGTTAGCTGAGCGTCTGTGTGTGCATGAGTGTCTGTGTGTGTGTGTGTGTATGTGTAGGGTGTGTGTGACGTCTCCATGGGAAGGATTAATGATATCATGCAAGTATAATTTTGCCTTCAGAGATTAAAAGGCTGTATATAATGCGAAATGGCATGTGTGTGTATGAAAGTGTTAAGAATGACAGAACCCAGACTCTGTAGTCATAATCTGTCTTTCTTGATTATGGTTTAAAAGAGGCTTGACGTGGCTGAGGAATTGTGTGTGTGTGCGTCTGTTGTGTGCACATGTATTGCAAACTAATAAATTCTACAAGGCCAAAATTGATCCAAGGAGCAGAGGGTCAATCCAGCAATAGATCCGTCACAAATCTCTGGAGACATTTGGGTTTAACACGTCCACATGTTACGAGATGAAGATGAGTTGCACCACGTTTTAGAGCTGCCCGCACTCAGTCAAATGTCTTTCCAAAATTGTCTGTTTAGAGTCTGTTTATTTTTTCAGCCATGCCGCTGCAGTTCATCTGATTTCAAAGTGATGAAAGTGAGGAAAATGTGTCTTAACCTGACCTCGCATCCAGCAGTTTTAGAGTGCTGCAGCTTTGACAATTTAGCAACAGTCTCAGTGTGATCCCCAACAACCTGCTGGGGTGTGAGGTCCATGTTGAGGCTACGAGTGGTTACTGCGGGTTTGTTGTTTGAAAAATCTTTGGAATTCACACCAGGTGCTCTCTGTGGTGTGTTTGGTTCATCTGGTCTCCGCAGCTCTCTAACATTTAGGCAGAAAACTTGTCTGACTTTTTAAAAGTTGTTCACTCAAGGGGCTTCCAAAGACGCTTGGCATAACGTGTTATTATTTGTTGTGACTGTATCAGCCATAAGGCAAAAAATGAAATGGTGCATGACTATTTTTGCTACAGGATTCATACAGTTGTCATTTAAGAGTAAAATTATTTTAAAATGGGAGCACTGTGGACCAAATATCAGCTGGGTACTGGAGGTCTGTGTTCTAATTTAGGTCAGTGTAAAGCGTTGTGGTTTGAGAACGTTTCGAAATCACTTTATGAGCTGAAAACCATCAGACGAAATAATAATAGTCATAAAAAGTCATTTTTTTACAGATATGATATACAGCCACCGCTTTGAAATAATTTCTTGAATACCACTCGACATTGCTTTAAACCTTACTGACCCTTATCTGAACTGATGGTAAACACTTACTGCAGCAAACAGGAAACATCACTCGATTCCATTCATCCATCGGGTACAAAGTTGACCATGATCCCATTACATCCATATACAGGATGCCCATTGATAAGCCAGTGAACTGCTCACACACACAAACATCATCTTGCTGTTCAGATCAGTCCAATATGTAACAGTAATGTACTCTATTTATTAAACAGGAATCTAGACAGCTGGGATGATCTGTGCTTTTGCATAAGTGTGTATAATCTGTAAATCACAAACTATTATTCTAGTAAACCTCATCGTCACAACAATTTGATAACTTGAGGGTGGCTGATTGTGACATAGCTTCATCTCATGGTCAAAGATGAGATCATTGGCCACATGTCAACCTCTATGAATGTAAGGTGCAGTGGTGTGAAAAAGTCTGTCCACCGGTGATAATTTTCAAGCTTTTCCTATATAAATCACTGGTTGTTCAAACCAGCATTTTCAGGTAAATATATAGCAGACAAATACACTGATATGAGAAGTGTGATGAAGTTTATGGGATTTACAGGGAGTGTGCTGTAATTATTTAAACAAAAGTAGGTATTTGCATAAATTTGAGCATCCCAATGCACGAAATACATCAATAGTTAGTAGATCCTCCTTTTTCAGAAATAACATCCTCTGAATGCTTCCTACAGCTTCCCATGTGGGTCTGGATTCTGGTTGAAGGTATTTATGACCATTCTTCTATACAAAACCTCTGCAGTTCAGTCAGGTTTGATGGTTTCTGAGCACGAACAGCCCATTTTGATTGACACCACACATTTTCTGTAACATTCAGGTCTGGGGACTAAGATGAGAAATCTTTGATTTCAGGTGATTTGACAGTTTTTTTTTTAGGCTCCCATGTTGCCACTCTTCAGAGCAGAGACAAAAGGAGAACAACCTGCAAGTGGCCGCCTTAAATACCTTTTCTCATGATTGGTTTCACCTGTATGTGTAGGCCAAGTGTCAACGAGACTACCAAACAAAGTTTGTGTTCCAATAATCAGTGTTAAAGATATACAAATAAATAAAACAACAAGGGTGAACAAATTTATGCATCTGCCTACTTTTGTTTAAATAATTATTGCAAACTTTCTGTAAATTTTTTAAACTTTATATCTGTTTTTCCATTTGCTATATGATATATTTAACTGGAATTAACTGAAATGAACCAAAACAGTGATTTATAAAGGAAAATCTGGAAAATTATCAGGGTTGCCCGAACTTTTTCATACCATATGTACATACACTGGTCTTCATCCACACATTTAGTTTTTGCAATGGGTTTATGAAGCATGTTTATGTGGCAAAAAATAATGAAAATGCACTTTAATGGTTTTACTCATATCTGTGATGTCATCCTTTCAGTCATTAAAAAAGATCGGGGCAATAGATGAGCGTTGAAATGAAAACCAATACATAGAAAATTCTGAATACCCAGAAAATCTTCTTCAGAATTTCTCTCAATAAATCAATACATAATTGTAAATATGAAGTCCTTTATGTCTGTATAATGCTCATGTTAAATATGAAGAAAAGCATTCTTTAATAGAATAATAAAAAGGCTGTTGTCCTATGTATGCCTCATCTAAATGACGAGGCCAGATATGTAAAACAGACGGGTAAAATGTTGCATGTTGAGCAATTGTACAAAAACCCTTCAACAACCGAGACAAGGCTTTAAGAAGAGGATTATAAATTATTCTGTAGCTGTTAAATAAGCATTTCCACATCCACCATATTGAAAATGTCTTTCAAAGGGCATAACGTAGCAGCATACTTGTCCAATGAGGCAAAACCTCTGTCATTTTTTTTTCTCTCAGTCATATTGTGTTCTCTAATCGCTCTTCATGGAATAATCATACATTTAATGAGCTGAAACAATGTAATTAGGAAATTGGCACAGCCATTCTTTCACTGAGGTATTATAATACGAAAAGTCCTATTAAAAATCTAATGTTCTTCATTGCACATTTCCACACACTTGACATATTTCAACTCCTTTCAATAAATCCCCTCACTGTATTAAAAGGGCAATTAGAGCATCGGGTTAGCGAGCACAGCATAGATTTACTCGCTGACAACTATTCTTTCCTCTCGTTTCATAAAACAAGCCGTGTGCCCATAAAACTTTACTTGAGCAAACTCACAGTGCAGCGGCACAAATTGTAAATGCCGTAAAGTGTAATTGTGATCCCATCAGAGTCGAAAAAGGTGAACATCGACTCGCTCCCATCAATAAAACATCTCAGAGTTTAGAGATGTACTGGCTCTCTAGGGCTCATTGAGTCTCACAGTCCATTATGGATTGCACCTTTTTCCTCGCTAAGAACCTGAATGAAAACCAGGTTTCCACTCACTCAGCATTAAAGATGATCTGTTTTGTAGAATTTTCTTTACGCTTGCTATACTAACTTTACAAAAAATGCGTTCCTTGAACTGACTGGTTGTTGCAACATGTTTGTGTGGGAAGTTATTGACTCATTTTAAATGAGAAAATTGTAAAGGAAGACAGAGAATGAAAGAAATGCGGGTCTCTTATTTTTCTAACTGCAATTACCTGCAATGTTGGCAGAAATATCTGTTACATTTACTACGCCTTTCTTTCCTCATGGTAGGGTTAAATTAAAAGAACAGCATATTAAAGGTGCTTACCCGAATAATGCATATTTCATGGTAATTTAATGAGCTCTGGCAATGAGGTAAATCACATTCCTAAATATGGATGTCTGTAATCAAAAGTTTTTGTTTTGTATTTTAAATCTGTTGTTTAACTTTCTCCTTTTAGACCTAATCCCACTTTCTTCTAATGAATTCAGAATCCTTTAAAGGCAATGCACATTTTCCTCCTCCAGTTCAGTAGACATTCCAATGTTTGGCAGAGCGGGGCAATTCATTTGTAATGAATGGTATTCATGACTGTGCGTGGCCTGACTGCCTCATTTAAGTCAGGATCAATACCGAGCTAAGATGCCACCACCTTTTGCCGCTAGCTGACATGAGGCCATGAAGTGTAAAGTTGGTTATGAAAACATTTGCAGAGGCCAGATTTCAGTTGTGGGTTAAAAGATGTCTCTGGAAGTGTGAAAAAGTACGAAAGTTCATATATTGCTCATGTCAGTATTACACACTGTGCAAAGTTTGTTCAGCATATCTTATTAGAAGTTAAATGTTCTTTATTGGATTCAGGAAAGTTTACAAATTAGGCCTGAGGTACAAAGTTTTCCAACCTTATTGATTGGGTCTCAGTCTCTGTGCACTCTAAGGTTAGGACAGAAACTCATATAAAGAGACTGATTGAGCGCTCAATCAGACATTTCACTTTCAAAACACAATTTACAGTCATTACACGCTATCTTAAAAAATCTTTACTACTCCTCCAAACGCCTGTTCAACTCACCTACATTATCGTGAGCGTTATCGGATAAACTTTAACACGAACATAAGCCCAGGATGGGATCAATACCTGATATTGGCATCATCTGGCACATTTATTTACAGCTCGGTTCATTTATTGTCTTGAGATTCTTCTCTGGATGATGGGTTATGGTGTTTTCACAGCCCTGTTTCTTGTGAGTGTTTATCTCATCACATTTTATTGATAAAGCATCCGTGTCTCAGTTCACTGATTCATAAGGAGCCACAAAGACACCCCGCTCCCCCCTATCCCTGTGATGCTAATTGGTTGATAAGTCAACAGTGATTCACCTCATTTGTTGAGAGAACTGAGTCTTCATCCAGACTGAGAATAGCATCGGTGAGGATGACGTCATGGGGGAAGAAACGACTGCTCATTGTCTGTAGAGAAAAATAGATAATATACAGTAGGCATTATTTACAACACTGTAACAATATAAATGTAAAGCATTACTCATGTTTTGGTGAATTAGGAGTTCCTGGGTGATGACAACTTGTTGCTTTTGTTGTCTTTAAATTCTATTCAGATTCTTTTCTCATAATTTTAGGATATTTATGTGTTTGCTGGATGGGGTTAGAGATGTGCTGACAAGAAATGAGGGAGAGGAATAACAAAAATATTTTAGCAAGTACATTTTAAAGGTGTAGAGGTAAAAAGAATCCCAGCAATATAAACGGCTAATGAGAAAATGTAGCCGCATTTGTTTCAGACCCAGCTGTGTCTATCGATCAAACTGCTGACTTAATAAGTTTTGTGTGACTCTTTATCAATATACTACCTAATAGAAAATGCTGTAGACAATGATCCATTGGCCCAAAGAGGGCTGCTGATGATGTTATTGACTCATGATTAAAATGTAAATTATTTAACTATTGAGTAAATAAGGTTCGGGAACAACCCATCTCCTGAAAACATACAAACAGGGCCAAAACTCGATCAGAAGCCGGGATCGATGGTACAGTCGCAACACACACAGATGCATAAATGGTAAATTCAGATGTTCAGACATGATGGTTTGAGCTCAAACGCACTCAAAACTTAAAGTTTATTTATGATGTAGGAGATTTTTTGTGCATTATCACACCACAATATTACAAACACAGAAGAATCCATGACTGAAAAGTTCTTTAAAGTTCAAATCAGTCCTTGATGTGAGCTGGAACTCTATTTTCTATGCTTCTACCCATGTTTTAATGAACTGAACAGAAATATCTGTGTTAAGTACTGTCACAGCAGTGATGTTGAGCATGGATTCAATGACATGAAAAAGAATGAATTTACAGCCTCAGGGGAAATATTAAGAGGCTTATTTTAAGTAACTCCACAAATATCTTCAAGGTTAATTTTTTTTATTCCTCCCAGCTTAATGACTCAGTGCAAATTCTTCAAGAAATTAAGCATCACATCAAAATGAATATGAAGACAAATCTCCTAAATTCTTCATTCGACAGTGTCGCAGGGGAAAACTGAAATTAAATCACCGCTTAAAGTGACAAAGTGTATTTGCTTTGGATGGACGCCCTATAATCAGCAGGCAGGTAATAAGTGCGGTCAGGATGATGTGTGTTTTGTGGAACAATCTTCTTTCTGTTCTAATGGTCTGCATATATGTGATGAAGTCACATTACAGATGTCCAGATCTCACATGAAATCCAGTTGAACATTCAACCTGTTCATCACAGCTCACATAGAAAACAACAGGAACAGGACAAAGGAGTATTGACCTGTGTGCTGCACAAGGCAGCTCATCTCAGCAGGTGTTTAAAGGTTCAGAGGGGAGGATGCTTCTACTCAAGGGATGATTTTCTGAGCCACAATGTCAGTGAGAGTCTTTCACACTTTCTCAAGAATGCTTCAATTTGAAGACCTGCAGACGCTTGACAAACAAATTGGGAGGACTGGGATCAGTGGGTGGAGCGTCTCCAACACCTCTGCAACCCTGAACCTGAAGCTACAGCTGATGAACAACTGATTCCATCCTTTATCTGAATAATTTACGTTCTTCCTGATTTTATTTGGTATTTTTTATTGTTATATATTGTTATTGTTTACACATGGAATGATACCGGATATTGATAGTTTAATCCCTCATAGTACAGATGAATGTTTAAAAATATGAAACTAAATTATTTTTGATATATTTTGCTCTTAATTCAATACATTTTATTTTTTCTTGATTTCATTGTGATATATCACCAATTACTTGGTCGAGGAAGCCATTTTGGTCAAATGTAATAATAAACCAGAAGATATTTTGAGGCTAACACAACCATTCTTTCAGCTCTAAATCTGCTCTCCTGCCCTTCTGTTCAGTCAGACTTCCACATTAGAGTCTACCTGACCTTTGAACTCACTTTTATGCTCTTTTGCTATAATTTAAATGCATACCCCAGGAGACAGGATCAATTTTGAAGATTAACTTATTGGTGAGGGGGCAACGTGATTGATGAAGGTGAGCTATAGTCGAAATATTAACAGTTATATCGAGGAGAGTATAGGTCACACTTTTAATAATATTGATTTGTGGGTCATAAATGCTGAGAAAGCACGATTTCACTAATAGCAAGGCCAGAGTTTGAGGAATGTGATTCATCTGGTCTTCCCGTCTCATTTTCTGTGTTCAGTCAGTGTAAGAACACTCAAAGGTTTTAAAACAACACTGTTTATCTGTTTATCTGTGTATTTGCTTCAGTAGATTGCATTGTGTGAAAAAACGAGACACGAGCATGAGGAACATTAATTTCTCTGATGGCACAACTGGATCCGACAACAATTTAAACAATCAGTGATCTCCCTTATTAACATTGCAAAGACATTAGGTCACTGAGCTCAAAATCAATCCTGTAAAGGTATTTTATGTGTGTCTGTCATCTCTGCTGATGATGCAGTGGCTGGTCTACCCTGTAGCTAAGGCAAACATGCCAATTATGATTCCCTGCACAAGGTCCACCAGAGCTGTGGGCAGTCTGGCATTGTTCCACTAATGCTGGTGCAAATACACTATCATGAAATAGGGAGCGTTCACCAATCGCAGCACAGACCAGCATTCATGAGACGCGTTCGGTGGACTACCCTGCCTCCCACAGACTTATTTCAGGCCATTTGCCCAAGCTGTTGCATTTTTGAAGATGGAAATTTCTTTCCAATCTTTATGGATTTTTATAGAGGTGGGTTACTTGTATAAAGTACCGTTCATGTATAATTAGATGGATAAAAGTTGTCAAGGACATTTCTCAAAAAAAAAAATCAGTTAAGCACTTGCAAAATTCACGTAGAGAATGACCACAAAACCTAGTTGGAATAAAAAAATTTAAAAAAGGTTTCGTGAGTAGTGTGTTTTAAATCTCTACAGACAATTTACACTTTTATGAATTCAAAATGAAATAAAGTAGTCTCCAGCAGAACTAGACTCCGAAAGTGTTTCCAACTCAAGGTCCAGGTCATAGCTGCTCCGCAAAGTGGTCATAGAAAATGGATCGATGCTTTATATAAAAGCTGAACTTTGAGAACTACATGAAGTCCATCATGGCTCACTGATTGACTGCAATTCACTCAGCAATGCAGAACACAGACACTCATAACTATCAGGAAATTGTTCTGCTGCATTTCGTTGAGGTTAATCATGGAATGTCTTTGTGTTAAGTTACTATAGTAGGAATAAGTATAGCAATTGCTAGAAAGTACATGAAGTTAAAAGCATACGCCACATGATTAACCATTATAGACTTGACCACTGACTCACACATGTTCTATTACTGTGAATTTTTAATTGGGTGGAAAACACGTCAATCTTCAGGAAATATCTTGTAACAGCTGTGAGTTCATATGTGAGCGTCTGTGGAGACAGACCAGAACCAATAATATAACAAATGAGAACCAAGAGGAAAAAGTCACGCTCCCAGCTTCACTCTAAAAGCTGACAATCAAAACTCATGCTGTTGAAATGATACCATCAAGAGTATATTTAAAGCTCAGAGCACACTGCATCAGCCATAAATTAGCACAAGGAAGAGCATTACAGAAATCAATATGTTCTTTATCAGCGGCGGAAACACATTTCTTTAAGTACTGTACTTTTAAATGACATAGAGTGATGGCATAAAAAGAAACAAAATTCTTTATTTTGGTCTCTTTTGACTTTGTGCTGCCTCACAGGGTTTCATTAAAATGTGAAGTTCAATGCCCAAAGACAAAAAAATTGTAGTATTTCAAGCAACTCGCAGATAGAGTGATGACTTTTACGTAAAAGGTGTGTTCTGCACCTGTGATATCGTCATCCTCATCAAGACTGAATGATGATTGTCTCCAATACGCAAAATCTCACAATTCTCTAACCATACAACAACAAAAAAACATGTCAGAGTCATCAAATTTATGTCAGCTGTATAATATGACAGGAAATATCTGAAACTTGCCTTTGTCATATTGGACAAAACCAACTGCAGCAGGTGATCCGATGCTGCATTTTAACTCATTTTATTCATGCTGTCAGAATATGAACCGTCTCCTCAAGATCAGCTGAACTCACATTCAAGGTGTATCAGTGAACAGTCAACAGTTTCAAGAATGTGTCAGAGCTTTAATTTCAATAATATAGTGGCCTTCACAAGCCAGTACTAAAGCGTTTGTAGGCCGATAACAATAAAATAACGTGTATTTATGAGCAGCCCTTACAGGCGTGCTCAACAGACCGGGCACTTACAAATAGGTTAAGGCTAATTTAAAGTGACTCTATAAAGCTGGAAACTGATAAATTTAAGCTTCAGTGAGCCTTAGTAAGGATCCAGTCTTGTTTTTTCTTTGGGTTTTAATACAACGCCACGCAAGGGTCTGAACATCTGGTGTTCTCAAGGGTATTTTCTTAATTTACGGAATCATTTATTGCAAAGTGAAGCCCTGAATGGTGCAGAATACCTCCTGGGAGTCATTTCAAAATGCTTTTATGCACACGACAAGATCATTTTAGCTTTGTTTGATCTTTTTGAATTGATGTTATGGTTAAATGATGCTGCTTTATTTTTAAAAAAATGCTGTTTTCTCTTAAGTGAAATTCCTCACTGTTAATACACCTAAGTGATTCTCATTTGGAAGCTAAAGGCCATAGGGGGAGGGTCAAGCTAGTATTATTAGTGTCATATTAATGTGTTGGAAAAATGTGTCAGTTTAATGGCATTGTGTATCTAGAAAAGAAAACGCTAAATGGTTGTTTTTTTCTTTTCATGTGCAGACAACCACAGAACCTTTGAGTAAATGTCTTCTAAACAGGTGAGATAAATGTATTCACTGTTAAGAAGGAAAGTATCCTTTAATACGCACATAGATGCAGACAAACAGCAGCTGTTACCTTGGTCTGTCCTTCAATGACGGTGAGAGGCACACTGGTAGAGGGCCATTTGTTCCTAGGAGGTAAAGGCTTGTTGCAGTTCCATAAAACCACAATCTGTAGAGGAAAAGCATTGACTATTATGTAACCACCAACATCGGAGCATATTAGATGCTGCTACGTGGGTTTATAAACAGATGATAACTCTCAAAAAGGAAGTGTACTCAAGGGATTTAAAATGTACCCTCATTAAAAAAAATGCTGCACATCGATATGTAGGATCGGCTTTGAGACAATTTTCGCACACAAGTTTTGGTCACTTAAATCAACGCCATCGTCAGGCATATGTGTGTGTGTGTGTGTGTGTGGCCAGATATTGGAGGGTAATGAAATCATAGTTCCTACACTGGTCAGTCCCACAGGATGACATCATCATCATCATCATCTTCATTTGGCGAAGTATTAATGCTATAATCAATGCTAATGTAGCTGTGCCAAATCCTGATTTTGTGGGATGATGTAAGTTGTGCAACTTATGGTGCCCACTTTTTGATGGTCGTTTTTTAGATGATCATCCACTCATGATCAACTTTAAATGTAAATAAGTTAACATAAAACAAATGTGCAAGTAAAAACTGTGGTGCCTGTTTAAATAATGTCTTGAAAAAGCAAACTTTGGAAGAAAATGAAAAGAGAATGAGAATGTTTTTTGTTTTTTAGTATCTCTGTGCTCGAGATATCAATCAAGTATGTCTTCCAAAAAAAAAACCACACTATCAGCAGCGTGGAACAAGAAGGAAGACAAATTAAATCATGTAAATGACAATCATGACAATAATCATAATAATGTATTGTAAAACGGTGACCTGTGCACAAAACTTAGACTTGGCTACGGCGATGATGAGCTTCACCACAGGGGAGATCTGGGACTGTAGAGGAGTCACCGTATGGATCACCGCTGTGAACTGCTGCGAGGGGGTTTTACCTGCAGACAAACACACAAACATCCACAAACAGTTGTCATGGTTGAACCGATTCAACAGCAAATACACACAGATGTTGCTTACCCATGACAGAGCATGAGGAAATACATCCAATTCAAGGTTGAACCTTCTTTGAGCATGATTTTTCAGTGAGTTTGAATGCTGCTGATTTATTCCTGTTTACCTCTCATAAAACAGCTGTTGTTGGGGGTTTTTTTTGTTTATTTATTTTTTTATTTAGAGGCAAACAAATGAACCAAAAACCACAAAGGGAGAAATTATGAAGCAGAACCAAATTTAAAATGAGTTCCTTCAATAAATGATCCCCAGCATACGGTACAATGGAGAAATGGAGTTGAGGAAATTGATTGTCCCTGTGTCAGCCTGTACCAAAGAAATATATAACTTCAAAGCACTGGCTTATAGGGCTACATTTTATTTTCTGAATAAATTTTCTGTCCCATGATATACGAATGAATTCCCAATCTACAAAAGAATAGAGCACACACTCTGATACTAAAATTATGTATATTTAACACTTCATCTTTCAGTTCATATTCACATGTAACATTTTATTCTAATCAGATAAAGGTAAAACATTAACTGCAATGTCAAGTTTCTGTAGTGATTGGTTTAAGTGGTTTAAGGAGGCTGTGATTAATTTAGTACAACTTTGCTGCTTTACTGTTGCACAGATGTTTCTGACCGTCTACGGCCTACAGAATAAGCAGTTAGCACTGTTTATATTTCACATATTTTAAGTTGGTGCGAAGAAATAAATACAAAATTAGACACACAGCAACATCAATTATGGCTTCATCTGTTGAACAGAAGTCCAGCTTTGCTATTCCTTCAGATTCAAACTGATGAGACTGAACCAAAACGGTGCATTTTTGGGCTTTTTAAAGAAAAAACAATGAGCTGAAAGACACCAAATCAGTGAGTCAATATGATGTTTTGTTTTTCCAACACATCTTTGGACATACGCTTACAAACTATATCTTCAAAGTTGCATTTTCATATGTGAAAAGCTGAAAATACACTATCTGGGGGCAGATATGGTACACACATACACATGCACAGTATTCTCAACAACTTCAGAAGGCCAGGGCTGCAGGGATGTACGATACCGAGTGTTGGGTGGTTGTGGGAATAGGGGAATACACATCCTCGTGGTAAGTGGAGCCAGAGTGCTCTTTAGTGTCGCTCCATCCATCTCTCTGACACCAGGGCCCCCGACCGGCCATCTCAGGTGGGCTTAGCGGTATTTATGGAAGCATGAGGTCTGCCCTTGCGGCGGTCATGGGACTAAGCGAAGTCCTTCTGCTTCATTAGTGCTTTCTTGAGGAGTTACGCTAATTAGAGGGTTTTTTCCACTATAGTTATTGCAGACAAATTGCTCTACTAATTAGAACAACATCTTGAGGTATAATATAATATTTAAATATAGATAAAGCAGCTAATGCTGGAACTTCTGGGATTTTTACAGCCTTGCTCCTATTAAACAGTAGTAAACTGTAAATAATGAGCTGTCATAAAAATCGTCCTTACAAAAAGTCTCAAAACTAAATATCTGAAGGTGAGCATTCAGAAGCCGCTGAGCTGCTTGAGGATGTTTTTCCTTCCGAAAAGCCTCTTCGGTTCAAACAGGTTCGATTGACATTTGATCTTCATTTATCACCTCTAGAGTGGTCCAGGTCACATGTGGGTCATTACAGAGCTCTGAGAGCAACATGAATCAATGTGCGAATGGGCCATAGTCGCCGTACATGTGATCAATGTGTCACTGCACAGGTGATCCCAGGACGTTTGGGAGGTGCAATCTATAGAAAGGAGATAACCAGTACCGTTAATACACAAAACTGCTTTACTCACTGACTGATTTAATTCATATCTGCTTTATTGTCTTAGATTCATGTGGGCCAAGTAAATTGAATGTTTCATTAGATTTAAATATTCTGCAATAGCTCTGGTTTTCTACTTTAATACAAAAGTCTCTTCAAGTTAAAAGAAAAAGTGTGAAACTGTGAACAAAGGATATCGAAGACAAAACAAATTACCAACAATCATTCTAAAATGAAAATATATCTTAAATCAGGTTCCATTGCTTTAGAATTGGACCAGTTTTATTGTGAAATGTCACGTAAATGCACCCAGTTCACAAAAAGACTCACTGGGAAGCCAACAAACTTGTACACTGCTTCATGAAGCAACACAGCCCACACAATGACAACTTTTCACCAACCAAAGATGTAACTTTAACAGTAACATCAGGATATTCTTGGACCTCCTAAGGCCACTGTGAAGAGCATTAAGTCAAATTTCTCAAACTATCAGGCAGAAGTTGGGCCTGGTTTGCTATCAAAAGTTATGGAAAAGTAGCAAAATCGAGACCATCATATTCATGGCTTTGATAAGTTATTGTACAATCTGTGGCTCAGGAGGTGGCGGCGGCTAAAACGGGGATTTACTGCAGGGACATGAATTAAATGCTCCTTCTATCCTTCGATCCTTTCTTCTTTCTGCCTTTTGACCCCTGTGTCCACAAAGCCTCAGAAGAAGACAAACATCAATCTAAGTTACAGCCTTAGTCTGCAGGGAATCATTCCAGTCCAGCCCTGCATCCACACCTTTATAAACCAGCGTGATAAATTGAGAGACAGACAGACGGACAGGCGGATGGACGGACGGATGGATCTTCGTTGGCTGGATACCCAAACAAATCGCGGGGCAGACATGTCAATTATTTTTCACTTTCCATCAGCAGTATTTAGTTGCCACTTAGAATTACTAAAAGCCTCATTTGGGTGTGATGTGGTCGCCTCACTCTGCCTGCAGGCTGTTCAGCCTCACTCATTGTCCTGCAGCCCTCTGATTGGGTACATATAGCAGGAAATGGGATCACCGAAGGCCGCTGCAGACAGACTGGAGCGGTGAGCTAGCAGCGCTAAACAGCACACAAGACAGCACATATTGAAAAGTTGCCATTTAAATCACCTTCATCAGAAATAATTTATTTCTATGATGACAAGTTGGGCCAATTTCCCAGTTCCACCACTGAAAATGCCTGAGGTTGTTCTGCTATTAGGACGGACTCTGTCCCCTGACACAACTATCTCATAGTGTGACTGGCAAGAATTTAGTTGAGCTGGAGCTTCCTACCTCTCTCATCACCAACTCTTGTCTATAAGTTTTGGGATATAATTTTTGGGAGTTTAGTGTCAAGATGCGATGGAATCATTTCTTTAGCTGCGGGGCGCAACTTGAGCACTGTGTGGTTTAGTTTGTATTTATTTAAAAAGAAAGTAGAAATTGGCAACGTTAAATGCGCACCAAATGAGCCGCTGGCAGTTTGTGTTTGTGTCAACAAATGTATAGACTATCAAGCACTTTGTTTCTCAGGCAAACTTCAACCTTATAAATATTTATATGCTGTGCTAAATATCATGATTTCCAAGGGAATTATGAACATGTATTTGAGCCAAACTGGATATTAAAGTACTTGCATGATATCTGTGTTTTATTTAAGATGACTGATTCTGATCGCAGCAAATGGGCACTCAGGGTTTTAAAATATCCTCAGTGCTTTGGTTTGTTGTTCTACAAACATTTAAAGTTTTACTTTGACATCAACACTTACCCAGACTGGCATAGTAAAAAGGAAACTGGACAGGGTCGCTAGAATACTGGGGGAGTGCATAGAGACCACCAGGTAGGGAATTCCACAACAATTGGTTTCTGGACACATGGGCCTCCACACGGTCCTGGATGATCTGGAAAAGAGGAAAAACAAAGAAAACCAAAATGTGTTGATTGCTGGAAGCATTTTCATTGATTGACCTATTACTATAACCTCAGATTTCTATTATGTTCATATAAAAATACCCTGATGCTTAAATGCAGCTGCTGGGGGGGAGGGGGACACTGGAAAAGAGGAGCGACTCCAGAGAGCAGACCTGGGACATCAGCTCGCTCCCAACATGAGGAGTCCATTAGTTATTTAGCTAATACCGTCCATATGGCTTCCTACCAAAGGTCAGGCCTAAGATGCCAGGTGCCATAGAGGAAGGCAAATGTCAAACTTACACCGAAGTATTGTCTAAGATTAAAGCGTTGTATAAAGTTTTAAGACAAGCTGCTTCATTATGGACTGAGAGGTGTTGACTAATTATGGGAAGCTGCAACAGAACATATCACACTAGTTCAGGTCCTCCTGAGTGACTTTTCTGCGTGAAATTTGCACGTTCTACCCCCATACCTTGATTTTACGCTCGAGCAAGTGTGCAAACACACACAATACTCTTGTATCACAGTAGGACTGAAAGACTGACACACACAGACAGAATTTCCATTATCATGGACAAAAGGTGGTGACACTGGCTGAGGGATAATCATGGAGGTATCACCAAATCCTGAATGACAAGCTTTTGTGGGATTGAGCAAAAAAAAGAAAAAAATCTTCCTCATGAGAGAATCTCACAACCTCCACTTCTGTTTTATTCATTTTTTTTCTCTCCACTTCAAACACACACACACACACACACACACACACACACACACACACACACACACACACACACACACACATGCAGACACACACACAGTCGATGAATTCCCTATATCAAAAACCCTAGCAGATGTTACAAAGCTGTGACAGGTTTATTTACGGGGAGCTGAAGAAGGGTTTTTACACAATGGAGGTATCTTTATAGAGTCAACATGAGATGGGAACAAGTGTACAGTAGTGTGTTATGCTATTTTTTCCAGACTCATCAGTGGAGTGTTTGTGTTACAGGTAATAACTTTTACAAACTCTATAATTAAAAAAAAATTTTTTTAGAATAGATAAGATTTTTTTTTCAGCTTCTGGATTTGTTTGGTGTTCAAGAGACTTTCTTTAAAAAGTATTTGATATCTACTGAATTTTTTTTTTTTTTGCCCCGACTCTGGTGTAGCTGCTGTAACAGCACACACACCCACACACACACCTCCTGACACCAACTGTCAGCCTTGCGGTATGTGGGACACTACAGTTATCAGAAACGGCTCATTTCCTCCATTTAGCCTGGTGCCACGCTGGCTTTGAGTTTTTAGCACATCTGGCCAGCTGTATATAGCTGTCAGTGGTCTCCTGTCTAATTTCATACCCTGCTAGCGCCAGGCGTGTGGTGCTGTCACTAAAGTCCTATTTGCATTCTGGCTTTTCAAAAAAGGATTCTATTTAGAAATGGTTGTCCTGCTGCGACATACTGTCTGGATGTTTGGTTAATTCTCTCTAATCGCTTGAATATTTTACAACTTCATGTAAAGCAAATCCTTATTCCTTAAAATGAAAAGGAAAATTTGTTGTTCTTCTATCCTAGCTTAATTTAAGTATTGACTGCCACGTGTAATTAAAGAGTAATTATCTTATCTGAATCTACTGAGGAATTACCATTAAGGCCTCGGCGACAACAACTGGTGGAAGTCAATTTGGCTCAAAGAGCAAGAAGCAGCTTCCGAACAAATGAGGCTCAAGAGAAAAACGTAGGTTGAACGACTTCACTGTGACCGTCTGAACGAGTCATTGGATTTAGCTGCAAAATCTCCAGTTTCTCAAAATTTTTTCTACTTCTTTCCAAAACTTTCTCTGAAAATTATTACAGAACCTCATGAGGCATTTTGACTTCTGAAGTCAAACTAATACTAATTTTAGCTTCAACAAAAGCATGAATCGAGCCAGAGTTGTGGTTCTTGTGGGATTAAGCACAATGAATTGAGAATGTTTTGAGAACATTGTGATGAGAAAACCTGAACATTCCTTCATTAATTAATATGTGGATTAAAGTTATTATGAATTAAATGCAAAAACTGATTCAAAGGGAAGTCAAATGGATGAAAGTCAAGGTTTCTAGTTCAAAGTCAATCATGTTTGGAACATTTTCAACATTTTGAATGGGGATTGTTTGCAGAAATGAAGCTGAATATGTGTGAAATTATGTTAAAAATGTTAACATTACTGTGTGGCACCAGTCCAGTATGCAGTCAATGCATGAGTCAAGTTTCACCATGAAATATCGATCAGTTCTTGAGTTGCATGTCACACAAAAATAAATCAATAAAATAATGTAAGACAGACAGTAAATGCTAAATCTCACCCCCGCGTGACACACAGGGGGGGGATAATAAAAACTTTAGATTGTGTTAGACGTGATGGTTTCAAACAATCAAGCGCACTAAAACAAAAATCAGAATGGCCGTATTGAAGTTAACACAGATCTTATGCACCATAAGCCGCAACTAATGGAGGCAATAAAAGAGGATTATAATGTTCAATGTGTTTTCAAAGAAGCTATAGAGAACAACCAGTCCCTCAGGTCTGAATCAAGCCTGTGAAAAAGTTAACCAACAACAATGCAGGATAAAATGAGAGGAGGAAGGTTCTTATATGCCAACGAGACGAGTTCATCTTCTCTGCCCGGGCAGGAGAGGTCATTTAATGAAGCAGCCTCCAGCTCTCTAGTCAGGCATTTACACCCACACACACACATTGTGCAGTCACTCCAACCTAAGGGCTGCCAGACAATACGGACCTCCTTCACATTTGACTCTTCACACTTTCTCATGCCCGCGTTGTCTCTCGGCATCAAAATACTTGTTTTTCCATCTTTGTATCAAAATCCGTAACTGTATGTAACTTTTCTTGATCGGATTTCTGAATGCGTCACTTTCCTCCTTCTTTACTTGTTTCAAAGCAATTTGTTCCATTTTGAAAAATCATCTTCATGTCAATTAATTGCCAAAAGACTATCAGCTTTAACCATATTTTTTAACTTTATATGATCATGTCACCATGAAGCTTCTCCTTGTCATGTTGAAAGGCAGTTGTCAAATTGCTGACTCCTTTACTGAGCAGCTTTTGGGCTTAAATGTGTGAGTACAGAACAAAACATTGCTGGGAAAAGAGAGTGTGGTCACATTCAGACAACCTAGTTCTGGATGATAAAATATATATAATTGACAACTAGAGTAAGACTTCGAATGGTGAGAACCTGGTGCAGCAGATATTTTATTTAACAAGACTCTCCTGACATAAATAAATCCAAACAAAGATATCTTTTTCCTACCTCCAGTGTAGTTAAGACTATTTTGGCTACAGATGAAAAGTAGGCATCCCAGAGGAACTGAGTCTGCTGGCGGAGAGCCAGGATCCTGTCATGGCCCACAGACCGGGTAATGGAAGGAACCTGGAGGAGGAAAAGGAAGAGGACAAAAAAAAATGACAAGAGAAAAGAAAATGAAACATTAACCAGGAAGACAGGTGGAGGTAGAACAAGTGATTTTTTTTTTGGACATGCGGTGCAGATCAGAAATTCTTCCCGGGCTTTGAGAGTCTTTTCCTCCCACAACTTCTCCTGTCCATCCACTAGTGCCTAAACCAACAACTGTCCATCTATAATGGTGCATCTACACCTCATGGTGAAAGCTCAAGAAAAGAGCATTGAAAAGTTCAAATCAGTGGATTCCTCAGAGACATGGTTCCAACTATTTTTCCTGCGCCTTTCTTTAAACTGGCTATTTCTTTTTTTTCAGCAGACGGAAGTATACATCTCTTCATAAAAGAAATACCAGTCATTGAATGATTAAAATTCCATACACATTTTTTACATCCCATTATTGTATTGTATTGTGATGTATTGGAATTGTCAGTGTTTGTGTGTTCGTCCGTCCGTCCGTCCACCAAATATGTTCACAACCGTCGAAGATAGAAAGATGCAAGAAAAAGCACATTACTCAGGCAGCAAAGGGGATGAAAATGAGACGATGACCTTGACCTCGAGATTTCAGATCTGCAGACTTCTCCTGGTGAACCTGAATCAAGCTGAGGCCCAGCAGAGGGACAATATCAAGATATATGAAGCCACTGATGACCTGACTGGGGAGCTAAACATTTTGATGCTCCTTGAGGATACTCAGACTTCAGAGCTATGGCTGAAACTAAAGCTAAAAGGGGGAATAAGCAACCAGGACTCCTGATGAGCCAGAAAGAAGTGGTGCATTTGTAGCGGAGGACCCTGTGGTGTCCTGGACACAAACTCAATGTTTCTTCACTGAAAGCGATAGAGCCAACCCACCAGGCACAGTCACCTTAAAGCCACTGCTGTTCAGAAGAGGGAAAGTGACTGATGGCTCCGATATTTGTTTGCTTAGAACAACAGTGGAAGGTTGGAGGCTGTGAATCAAAGAGCACTAAGCTGTTTGGCTCCATCTCCCATTGGTTTCACAGCAGAAAGTATTTAGTTTTAAAACGACGTCTTTCACGGCACAAATACGGAGAGAATGGAGTGAGGAGGTGAAGGAGAGCGAGAGGAAGAATGGACAGAGCACATATCACATTCACATTAGAGTGTGAAATAAATGTGCTTGCAATTATTTACATCATTTTTAATTTTCTGGCTCCATCAAATATGTATGTGTGACACAGCGGAGGGAGCAGGATGGAGCAGGAGAAGATCCTCCATTGACAAAGGATTCTGGGATATTCTATCTTCTAAAACTGTATTTCACATACATAAACAACTCCCCAAGGTCTGATTCCAGAATATACACTTAAATTGGTAGTATTATATAAAACTGATGACACAGAACAACAGAACCTTTTAACTATCCGACAATTTTAGTCAAGATTACGGAACGTTTTATAAATTTAGTTTAGTTAAACAAAATAGCCTCAGAAAACCTTCCTTCTTATGAAGCGTGTTGACGTTACAATTTAAGATAATATCATCGGATCAGCCGGAATGTAATTGTTCGGCTCTCTGAGGTGAAATGTGAACAACACCAATCAAAATCCAGCTCAATTTTCTTTGTCTTGATTGACTCAAATGTTGTTTGCGTTTCTCAGCAGGGCGACGGTTTGGTGTCTCTGAGTGTGTCGGTGTATCTGGGTGTCTGCGCTTCATTCTTCTCCACAGGGGGGAACAGAATTTAGTTATTAAACAGCCATGTATTGCAATTCTCTGTGATGTAATTGAACGTAATGAGATTCAACTTTCTCAGCAGGTGTTGGTGCTTGGATGCGTCGTACACCGAGGCTTCTTGTGAGAGACGGTGGGCAAGCATCCCCAATCAGTTTCCAAATTGGACACACTTTTATTTATGACTGCTCTTTCGTTATGCGACAGACGAGCCATTATTTGGACAAAATAATCACATGGTGTTTAAAGGCACTTAATTGCTGTTTTGTTTTGTAAGTTGACTGAGCAATCAGGACCCAATGATTTCTGTTAAATTACTGCAGGGCAGGAATTACTTCAAGGTCCTGAAGTTTATGAAGCTTTTTGGATGAAAAACTTAATATTTCTTTTCCACTGTCACACTCATTATCCTCCGGCACAGATTTGTGCCATCCATCCTTAGATAATTTTTTGGTACCTGTAATAGAAGTCTCTCATCTGCAATGATGGCGGCTTTCCTCCAGTTAATGACTTCAGAGAAAGGAAGCTCCCAACCGTTGCTCAGAATGACCGGGATACAAGCCGCCTGTTAAACACACGTCAGAGAAAAACATCAGTATGAACAAGGCAGACACAGACTGCAACATCCCGCGACACGCATGAATTCAAAATTTTACCCTGACCTACTTGCATAGATCAAAGATCAAAACTTGTGATGTGACCTACTGTCATTGATCAAAGCACTAGCTTTGGTCTACAGTCTTACTCACACTGGCCTTCTCCCTCGTCTTTCTATTTTATCCAAATCCTGAGTGTATAAAAGTTGAAATTTGACTTTGACGAAGTTTTCTCAAGGTCAAGGTCATCATCTCATTTTCATCCCCTTTGCCGCCCGAGTAATGTGCTTCATGTTTCATCTTTCTATCTGCAAAGGACGAACGGCCGAACTCTCTTCTTCTGCAATGACATAGTTGCAGCCGACTAGAGGATTAGCCCCACCCACTGCTTATGGTATTGTGATGTCTATGGACATGATAAAGGAGTTTTCAACAGTTTTTTCTGCCTTGTGGGTCACGGGTCTGCTGGAGCCGAACCCGGTCGGCTACAGGCTACAGGTGGGGTACACCCTGAATAAGATGCCGGGCTTTTGCACTACCACATAAAAGACAAAGAAACACATAAGCTCACACTCAATACACGGACAATTTGGTGTGACTGATTCACCTAAGCTACATATTTTTGGAGATGGGAGGAAGTCAAAGAATCCAGAGATTACATACATTTACATTTGAGAAAATACAACCTCCGCAGAGAAATGATTTGAACCCGGATCCTTGCTGTGAGGTGATAGCACCATCGTGGTGCCCATGGCATGATTATGTTTAACAAATTATTATGTGTTTAACAAGATGAACCCAGCCTGGTGAAATGTCACTGATAGTTGAGTAATTTAATATGTTTAGACTGTACAGATTTCAATCAATCGCTGGGCGCCATTATTACATTTACATTACTGTACTACAAGTCATATTCCAGTCTTTTCTGTCGAACAGCAATTAGATGACAAATTTTCACAGTATGACAGACAGAGAAAAAAAAAAACTTCAAGCAGCAGTAAGCAGTAAAAGTCCAAGCAGAGGTTTCAGGACCAGGAGGATCTATTTCTCCCTCCACTGAAGGGTTTATCCTTCACAGTGTTCAAACTAAGAGTTTTGCTGAAACAAATGGCTGCAAAAAAGATTACATAAAAAGGCAATTATTTATTTTCCCTGCGTGCATAAATATTTAGAGGATTTATTAATGGGGTTTAATTGAGCAGGAGCTGTTTCCATTTCCAATGGGAGTTTTCTGTGTTGCTGTAAATTCGTTTCTGATGAGGCTGTTGAAACCATCCATCAATTATTGTGAATGCATCGGACTCGATTCTCCACTTGGCTCCATCGTTAAACAGTGTTCACAGGGAAAGTACGTGGCGCTCTGGATAATTTATTTCACATCGTGCATTTGTGCCTCATCTTTGAGCCCACGATGTTCTCTCACTATGTGATTAGACTAAATCGTATAATAGATATTGAATGAATGGTCGACAAAAAGCAATAACAGTTTTATTCAGAAAGGAGTTTTGTGGAAAACACAGTTGATAGTAAATGTATAGAAAATGCAAAGCAAACAGCTTTCAGTTATATCTGTTCAACTAGGAGGATTGACTTTGACGTCTCCTTTGCAAAGTGACAGAAAACACAGCAATGCTTTGGTGTCAGGCACGATGTTCCTTCCATAAAAGATGAGGTGTTATAAGGAAAACAGCAAATGTTTCACATAGAGAATGTCTTTTTCATCCTAAAAACAAAGATTTTTCAAGTATTTTCTGTAACATATCCTTAAAGATCTAAAAAAAATGGTTTTCCAAGTTAATCTGAACTATATTTTGGAAAAAAGGAAAACTGTATTCAACACAGCAGAAAAAACCATCACACCAGAGCCACCAATGTTTGAAACTGTTGTAAAGAAGAAATATTGATTTTGGTCTAAATGTTTGCTCATCTTACGCCGTGGTTCCTACGCCAGTATTTTTACTCGAGTAGAATTTGACTTTATGTTTTGGAGCAACATTTGATTTATACTTTGGATAAAGTCACAGCATTGTGCATTTTGTCCACCTGCATCATCATTACACAAACATGTATAAATTAATCTTTAATATACTGCTTAACAATGTTGATAATGAATCACTCCAAAACGAAAGAGAAGGATCGGGGTTCCCCCTCCAGGTCGAGTCAGAAAGGTTTAGAGTTCATTTTGATGACATATTGTGTGTGGTATGATTTGTATATGTGGTCTCAGCAGTGGAGTGGTGTCAGGGTGGAAAAAAAAAATCAATAAGTCTGGTATTTTCATTTAAACTTGAAGTTCGACTGGATTTTCAATCAAGTGAAGCTGAGAGATTAAAGGAGATTCACAAAATGCCGGGTGCATGATCAGTGACCTGTCTGCTCGGAATCTCACTGCTATGATTAGTCTGGCTTTGCAAAATGACTTTCTCTTTACTTTCCTCGTCTTCTTCGCTGCTGCCATCCTCTCAGATGACTGCTTTATCCTCACGTCTGCAGGACTCTTGCTTTTCCGACCTTTGACCTTTGGTCCTTTTTAAAAAAAAAAAATCAGCTGATCTACCGGCAACAAGTTTAGTAGGAGTTACTCTAAAAACCTACATGTGAGTCATGTAAGTCATTAATAAACATCTAAAAAACACCAAAGTAGCTACGGAGAGTGTAGGTGAGCTCGCACCAGCAGAACACAATTAGAACGTGGGGATAGAAACTAATGGGCGACAGGAGAGGCATGACGCAATGAGATGCTTCACGTTGACACAAGATAAGAGGCGATTGGGGTCAGGTTGTTGATGAAAGATGAAGGCATTTGTGGCCCAAAGATATGAGAGTAGGTTCTTTTCTTCTTGCCTTTGCTGTGGCAGAAAGATGACAGCTTGTCAGAAATAATAAGATCAACTGTTGCTGAGAGGATTCTTTGAGCCCAGCAGGAGGTCCACATTCAGATCTCCTGTCTTTACCTCAAATCAAAGGGATGACGGTAACAATAACTTCCTTCACTTCTGAGTGGTCAACCAAACTAGACCATTTAACATTATCTCTGAGTTTACATCACATTCATTTCCTTGCAGTGTGAAGTCTTTAATAAAAGGTTTTAATGTGAAAATACAGATAACACAATTCAAGGGCTTCCAAGCCAGTGACTTTAAATTTGACTATTTTATAGACATCTGATATGAAAACAGAGATAATGTGTCCACATACAGATGATGTACACAAATATTTAGTATTTATAACTGCCATCTTTACACAACCAGAGAATAATAAATGAAAAAGAAGAGTCTGTGATTTCGAGCAAAGTAAGTTTGCTTGTCTCATTTTCTTGTCTTGAAATACTAGAGCTTAATTCTAAATACAGAAATAATAAAACAACCAATTGCTGAGTCTTATTTCCAGGGTGTCAACCACAGACATCAAATACAGGCTGTGACCTCAGAAAGAAATTTAACAGTTACCTTTCTTTCTTGCGGATCCTCTTTCAATGACCTATTAATTTACATTCATGCGCGCGCACACACACACACACACACACACACACACACACACACACACACACACACACACACACACACACACACACACACACACACACACACACACACCTGAAGGGCCTCCAGAAATCGAAATGATCCCAGACGTCGGCCCCGGGGCACCAAGCAGAAGCTGGAATTATGGAGGAGTTCCAGGTAGTCGAACCTACACAAACACAACAAAAGACGCTCTGGTTAGAAGATGATGGAGACATAGAAACACAAGAAGAAGAAACTAAAGGAACCTGTCAAGCATTCAGGGTGGATGAGATTGTCCAAGTTTTGAGAGTATATAAAAAAATAGAAGATTATAAAGGTTTACGTCACAGAAAAAAGAGAAAGATATGGAGAAGTAGACAGCACAAATGATAATAAAACTTCCTAGAGCACTTGTGAGTGAATTGAGCCCTGAATACGTCTCAATGTTGGTGCGTAGTCGAGTATTCACGCATGCATTTTCAAGGAACAATCAAAAGAAGCTTAAGCACAGATTTAAGACGGTCTCTGCTCAGCAGACAGTGAAGGATGGATAGAATAAATGTAATCCACCTCTTCTTCCTAATCAAACACCAGTGACCCTTAATGCATGGCTTCTCATCACGTCACATTAAAGAAGGAATCCACCTTGCTGGGCTAACCTCATTGGTAATTTCTCCTGACTTCCTTTGGAAAATCGACTGATCTGATAGTGTTCCTGATTCAACGCTAATAATTTCTAAATTAAATTGTAAGGTGTGAGTTTGAAGCCTCTCCAAGCAGGATGTGGTGGGTTTCACCGCACATCAATCGATCCACTGCAAACCAATTTCAAGTATCAAGCGCTCCCTCCCTCCAGCTCGATCCGTTGCTGCTGGTGATCCGTTTGAATTTACTATTATAGTATACAGGATACGTCAAAATAATGATGCAGGTGTGTTTTTTCCATAACTGTTTGAGCAAATCACATTGAATCAGATCCGTTTTATTCTCATACAACTTGTGTGAACACCGAAATCCAGTCTTTTAAAGTCACATTTAACTAGCTGTCATACATGACCCTGTACTGATACAAATCCAATACTTGAGGAATGATATCGGTCACATTGGAAACCAAGAGGTGCAACTGTAGCTTGGGGTGGGGAGGTGGGGGGGGTTATGGAACGGATTGGTATCATCTACCTATCGGAGGGTTGCTGGATTGATCTCCATCCCCTGCAGCTTCCATGTCGAAGTATATTTGAGTAAGATACTGAACCCCACATGGCAGGGATGGGTCAGATGTAGAGAAGTAATTGTGCCAAGGGGAATAATAAAGGTTCAAGATAAGATCTCAACTATGTTTTTTTGGACACGTCCTGAGCACTGTGCTCAACAGCCAGCTGTGGCAGCCTGGCAAAACGAAATGACTGGAGAACGCAAACTGTCAGCTGCTCACGATCTGCTCTTTAAAGGTGTGTTAGTCAGTATTCCAGTGACACAGGGAATAGAATAAGATGCATTCTGGCATCACAACCTGGTGTTTGATCACTAAATGATATGGAGTTACCTAGGATACGAACAGCAGCAACATCCTCCAGAGGCTGCTAGGCTAAACCTGTACACTGAGGTGTACAGGTTTATATGTAAATGTCACTGGGAAACCAAGTATTACTTTTAATTAATATTTCCAGTTACCAGTGTATTTTTATATAGGCTAAATAGAAATATGCTTAAAACTTTAACTTTCTAATGGCTGGACTGTTCCTGTCCCTGAAAACTTGGGGAGTTTTTCCAATTCATATATCACTTCTGTCCACAGTCTGTGCCTTTAAAACTCTGATGATGTGTGTGTGTGTGTGTGTGTGTGTGTGTGTGTGTGTGTGTGTGTGTGTGTGTGTGTGTGTGTGTACGTACATGATCTTAGGGCTAGCCTGAGGAGATTTCAGATTGCAGCCTAATCTGTCTGGGGATCAACTGTCCCCACGACTGCAGCATAAGATACCTGTGTGTGTGTGTGTGTGTGTGTGTGTGTGTGTGTGTGTGTGTGCGTGCGTGCGTGTGTGTGTGTGTGCGCGTGCCAACCTGCCTGGAGAGCATGCCTCTCTAATGTGTGTGTCTGACATTTCTTTGTGACGGGAAAACATCTGGCTTGTCACTTACTGTCACTGCACCTGCGTGCGTGTGTGTGCGTGTATATGTGTGTGTTTCTGTGTGTGTGTGTGTGTGTGTGTGTGTGTGTTTGTGTTTGTTCATATTTGTGTGACAGAAGAGTAGAGAAAAATAAGATGTCAGGTGTCCACTTTGTCGCCCTGAGACAAGGTCATCCTGGCAGCGTCTGAGACAGATCTAGTCAGACAGAGACAGCTTGTCAAGTAAAAAAAAGGTGGTTATTTGGGACTAGCAGCAAACAAATTGTTTGTTCACAATTAAATCTCACTTCAAAGCACATGCTGTCTTTTTGAGCTGGTCTTGCGACCTTGATTCAATTCTTGCATGATTTTTATGTTTGGTGATGTCATCTTTATCTTTGATTAAAGCAGAGCTGCCTTGTCTGCGGACTGTGTCCTGACTCTAGACTGCAGACCTCCCTTAGGGGACTCTGAACATTAGCATCAGCGATGATGACGATGATGATTCTGGACCGAGGGCAGAAAATAACAAGGCCGATAAACAAAGCAGGGAGCTGACAGGATCCCATTTCATCTTTAAACACGGATGCACAGACTTTAAAAAATAACGTGTCCTTCATTCTTACATAAGCTGGACATCCTTCTGTCCGCACCCCAGTGATGAGACCCGTCCACGACAAAAACGCTGCAGCACTGAGAAACTATCGACCCCACACACAAAATTCACACAACTCTGTGTCGAACCTGCTGCTTAGCTTTTCTACATCCTCACTCATAAACAGTGAAAAAGTCTGTGGGAATAGTCAAAGAAATGTGACACATCTGCTTCATCCAGCTGCTTATTGTCATAATTACGCAAGATAAGATTTGAAAGACTACATAGACAACATCGGAGGAGTATTTGATAAATGTTAACCGGTCTAGTCCTTCCTTATGTCTCTTCAACCCATTGTGATTTAGTCATCTCCACATGTTATATCTATAATTATGGTAAGTCTGCTCTTACAAAAAGCTGTCTCTACTGGATCCTGTCTGTTTATCGCTGGCCAGGCAGTGTTTATTGCACTGACTTGCATCATTAACATCATTAGTGGCATAAGCACTGCAATGGCATGCTGAAGTCCTCTATGCGGGACAATTGAAACACGGGAAGCTGCGATCAGGCAACTTTTATGATAAATGTAATGACGTTACGCAGCACAGGAATCCCACCTGTGTGTTCCTTTTCACTTACGATTTACTTTGCTTTTCAGAGTATTTTTCTGTCAGTTTGCGGGCATAGAAAAGACAAGTAGCGAGAATAGACACAGACAAAGCTGGATAATACGCAGCGAGAGGGAATTAAAAATCAATACGTGCCACAAACAATCAGTCAGAACGTTTAAGTTGAAAAACAAAAGTAATAGTGTCGTTCGATATAAAGCAAAAGGATTCTCTCAGCCGAGGACAATAAATAGTTTCAAAAGCGATGAAACAATATGAAACCTTGAGTTTTGCATCCCGTTTACACTGAAAATGTTTTTCCATCTGCAAAAAATGACACAAAGGTATTCCTGTTGACACAAGGAATTGATAAGAAACTATTTTGATTGGTTTTACAAACATTCTGCACATAACCTACGACAGAGCAATCACTAATTTATGTTTTTTCTGAATCAATTCAGTGTAAAGTACTTGTTTATATAGACTTTCCTTCTTGTAAGTCAAAGGTGACCAGACAGGAGGGATTTAACCTCCTGTGAGGTCATTAACGTGGAAGTTGTTATCGTGGTTACACGTATGACCGACCCTAACGACCCTAGACATGCTCCCTGGATCGATGGCACATGAGACCTAATGACCTTTAGAGGTGTTAATTACCTGCAACTCTGAGGAAGCTTTTTGGGATTAGAAATCCTCAGTTTTAAAAAGAATCCCAAAGGATCCAGAATAGGGCTGTCAAATATTTGACAATGAAGGAAAAAAATAATCCAATACACCAATTTGACAGAGGCGAAAGTGACCAGAATGTGACTCTAGAGGTGTCAAATGATGATAAGTGAACATCCAATATCTCAATCAACTGCTCACTACACAGAATGTCTGTTCACCTCTGGTCTCTAACTGCACACACAATCTCTTCCAGTGTTGCTCTGGTCTGCAGGATGTTTTGTAAAAGTCCCGCAAAAATAAAAGTCACATTATTTTTTGCAAACAATTCTATTTTTGCACCACCAACTGAGTCAGATGAAACCAACATCTCACTGAGTGACATCAGCATCAACTGGGTGCTGTTACATAATACAACAACACATGTCTTGATCAATAATTTTGCGTGCAAGCCTTAAGCAGGAGCGGCTGCAACACAATTAATCAGAATTTCCACATGGATAAAATTAAACCTTATTTCCTTCAAATCGCTGCTAATTTTAGAGAACTTTTTAGGTACAGACTTCACACCTTTGTTTTTGTTTGTTTTTTTTGGCAGACAGCATTAAAACTACCTCAGTAAATACTTGATATATATATTGTTAGGAAGTTTTCAAGGTTTTGCAGAAAAAGAATCTATTGAATAAAATCAGTACAGCGATACTGTTAAGTAATGGTGCAGGAAAACAATGTTCCAGCTTATTATGAGTCTGTAAGGAGGACACTTATCTAACTGTAGTCTGGGGATTCTTGTCTTCTAACATTTATTATTATGAATGCGGTGCGGTATGTAAAGTATGAATGGCATTTACTGTAATTATAGCAAATAAGCAACACACACATACACACATGAACAAAGAGTAGCAGTCCCTCTTGGTGCAATTGTGTGGACTCGTTAATTATGCAGACCCGTATGGATGTCCTTGAATAGAACAACAACCTTTGTTGATTGGATAGGACACGGGGCTAAATGTTGCTCTGTGGTGCAATTTTTAAGACAATGCAAATAAACAAACAACCAGAATCCTATTTTCCGATATCTTCACATTAGAATAGCTGAGGGGGGGGGGGGGGGGGTAGAGAAAAATGAGGAAAGGTGATCCAAAAAAATCATAATGAGCCAAAAGTTGAGGGTGATTTCTCAAGTGGGATGATATTGTGGGTCTCTAAACAAACAAAAGTCTTCAAATGTACCAAAAAGATTGTTTTAACTGTTTTTTATTTTGATTTCCAATGGCCAACGTTGGGTTTGAAAGATTAATGAATTTCTAATTAATTGTAAATATGTTGAGGAATCAATATAATTATATAAAAACCATTCAAGTTTTGCAGGTTTCCGTAATGAACCCATTATATAAGCTTTGTAATTTAATAAAACATGCAATAAAATAAGAATCGATAGAAAATCAGATCACAACAAAGAGGCTCATGGTAGACAGGGTGTAAAAATAACTCAGAAATAAATTCCTTTGTACTTTCTACCACATGCACATGTAAAATTAGGTTGAAATAAACAGGTGACATGATCTCTGCAGGATTTTTCTGTTGCAGTGCGTGTGAGCATTGAGGCAACACATCACAGTCATGTTACATTCACTACATCTCCTCTGGTAAACGCATCACCTCCCCTTTAAAAGACAAGACTTTCACAGGTGGACAACAGACGCTGAGGAAGGAGGAGCGTGTAGTTTGACAAATGTGTCTAGAAATGGAAGTTACAGTGAGAGGCATCCTTGGCGATGCGAGATGAGAAGCAGTTGTGATTTGTTAAGTCAGATCCGTAGCTGGGGGGCTTTTGTGTATCTGTGGGAGTGCATGCACAGAAAAATATCAAAGAATAGAAACCGAGACCACGTCAAGTCCTGACTGATCTCTTACTAAACTAAAGTTTCATCCTGCGGGTGTAGTTTCACCTTGTGCTACTTTTGTGAAGTATCAACTGTAGTTGTGTTGATGAATGACTGACTGAATGGATGTCTATTCATGCAAATAAATTAAAAAATTCAAGCTGCTTTATTTAACGAGTGTCACGAAGGACGAGCAGAGTCTATAGAGAGAATATAAAGACTGAACAATGAAAAATCACTTTCGCATCACCTGTAACATTCGGTGATGCATTTAATATTGTTTCTTTGGTTTGCTATTTGCACACAAGTGTGAACATGCCATGCTGGTTCTGGTTCAGATCAAACCACCTTTAGCTTTTCAACAAGCCCTAAGTAAACGTGTTTCCCTCGCTCATCCAGTGTATTCATTAACACTCACACTGCTGATACATTTTCACTGCTTTTCACGCTAAATACGTTTCAGATTTTCCATTAAATAACAAAATGTGAGTCAGGAAAAAAAGGTGGGTGTTAAGAGACACCTTTCAGGGAGCAAAAGCCAAAATGGGAAAAGTGTCTTTATTCGCTATGAATAAAGCGAATAAAGGGTTGCTTTTTTTTTTTTTTTTTTTTTTTTTAAATTCACAGCTGTGTTTAATAGAGAACCTGAGTTTCTATGATATAACTTCAACATTAGTCCATTAATTGGAACATTAATCAGTTTGTGTCATATAAAGAGCAGCTCTAAGCTACAAGTATTGATACCCTCACTTAAATATTAGCTGTTCCTGTGAGAGGCTTTAGGGTAAAAATGTTCATAATTCAGAATACCTCAGGGAAACATCCCAATTTATATACTGAAAACCATTCAGAGCTCACAGGTGAGAATCTATCTTGTTAAACCCTTGCAAAGAAGTGTGTTCAAGGCTAAAAACTGACTGAACGGAATGGTGTTAGCAGCTGCAAGGTCCCAGCCAAGTCTGCCAACACCTGGCTCTTTGAGTCTGTTGGAACCTGTTTAAAAACTCGTCAAAGCTTCAACAAGCTATTTAGTCCACATCAAGGAGCGTGGCGTTGAATGTGTATGCATGTGTGTATGTGTGTGTGTGTGTGTGTGTGTGTGTGTGTGTAATAGAACAAGAGAGAAAGAGAGAGAGAGACAGAGAGAGAGAAATGCTTCTTCCTTCTTGCCAAACGTGTCTACCTGCATTAATGCAGAGCCGTGCTCGTGCATTTAAAAGTGTTGCCATTGTCTCCAATCTTAGTCAACAACCCACATAAAGCAGAAACCATGTGGATAATGTTTGAGGCTGAAATAGTTTGTGCTGCAAACAATGACAATACAGAAGAGTCTCCTTGAGTGGAGAAACCATGGTGACCTGACGCTTTGTGACTTCGCTTAAGGTACTATTCCTCCTTTTGACCACAGATGTGGAAACGTTTTGGTAATTTGTCACTAAGTAGGTAAAAATCACGCACGTGACCTGTGTGGTGCAATTTACTAGTGACTTTCAACTGCATGACTTCCGCCGAGTTTCCACTAATGGACAAGTAACTGCTCTACTTGACCAGACTCAGCTTTTAGGCACCAGAAATGTCTCGGGAGGTCATTTTTTCCATTAGTAGCATCTTGGTGTAGCTGGTTGTCATAGCGATGCAATGTGAAACTGGACAGATATCATCTCCAAAAAGACACATATGTCTTTTGTCTCGACCATTTTATGGGTTTGTGTTTTTGCATAGATATGTTCCATCTGCGCCACAGATTGACGATGTACCGATGACCAACCGTTGTCTGCCATGTTTTCATTTAAAGGCTTTAAACGATACTCACTAAGGATTTTTGGAAATTCAAAAACTACTACTTTAACCAAATAAATAACCAAAAAGAATTGAGTGGAATCATTATTCTTTAGATTTTACTAGTGTCAAAATGTTTCTGTGGATTTTTGTTGTAAATGACTAAATTAAATCACTACAGCAGTTGTAGATGATGAGATGACTCCTCACTCATATTCCTCTATTTTTTTGTTCGTCACCATTTAATGTTATTTGTGAGAATCGGTTATAACCTAGTGACAGATTTTCCCTTTCTTCTCCCGTTCTTCTCTCCTCCTATGAATTTAAACATCATCCCAGCATTTTCCCATTTGGAACCATATAAACTTTTTCCTGTACAACTCAATCTATGTACTGTTTCCACGAGAGACAATGATAATGATTCCATCTCTTGTGGCATTTTTATGAAGTTAACTTGGAAATAAGATAGATAAAGTGTCTCATTCGTGTCACATACTTCTCTGTTATTTTCTCCTTGGCATTTTTTTTTTGCCTCCAAACAGCCACAAACACATTTTCATGGCAGCAGCGGCAAATATGCTCACTTTATTGATGGAACTGACCGCAAAATCAGACGTGTGGGTTCAGGAGGAGGGTAAATCAAACTTTGTTGTGTACTCATACAAACAAATCTGGATGGAAAACTCTCAGAAATATGTGTGTGTGTCCTCAGTGTGACAACGCAGGGGGAATAGTTGGATGCGAGTTTCGGTTGGATCGTTTTTTTTTTTTAACCTTATATCCAAATAACTGCAGCTCCAGATGTTTGTGAGGTTGGGGAGCCAAGAAGTCCCAGAGGAGGTTCCTCAAATTTTCTGTCACACCAAATCCACTCTCAGGGAATAAGCGCTCTTGTTATCGTAAAGGTCTGCTCCTGTAAGGTTTCATCAAAACACCGGAAGACAGATGGCACCACTTCACAGAAACACCTCAGCTTCTAGTGCATGTGATGGGGGGAATTATTTACATGTTCATTGTGGTGTCTGTGTGTCTTTGAGATGCAACTACATTTCCATATTTATCTGTGTGTGTGTGTGTGTGTGTGTGTGCGTGCGTGCGTGTGTGTGTGTGTGCGTGCGTGTGTGTGTGTGAGCAGTTAAGACTGCTCCCTTCTCTGCTTCTCTGGCTGACTTGAAACATGGGTCTCTAGGCTGGGATTAAAGCTTAATTTTGTAGACTGGTCTGGATCAGAATATTAATGATCATGCAAGGCATACTAACAAATGCAGTCACACACACACACACACACACACACACACACACACACACACACACACACGGACATACACACAAAGTGATGTGTATGTCAAATAAGAGTTCTTACAACAGCTTTGGAGACGTAAACTCTGGCATAGTATTTGATTCATTATCAACATTAAGACAATGTTTAGAGAGAACATAGCAACTAATATTGATCTTTTCAGATAACAGTGGTCTAATATGCACTCAACAAAAGTTTGGATTAGAGTCTTCCATTGGAGGAGGCTCAACAGGTGGCTCCATTCAGTTGTTTTCATGTTTTTTCTCATTGCACTCAAAATCACCAATAACTATGTCCTAAAAGTTGCGTCATGTAGAGCACCGTTGTCAACTAGTAACCATTAGAAACACATTAGAAGTAGAGCTCCGAATCCAGCCTTGACAGGAATGTGTGGGACTATAGTGAAAGTACTCAGAAATAAACTAATGCCTTGGTAGACGGTGTCCATTTTGTTGCTTTTTGCAGATAATGATAGTAAAGGCATGAAGGAAATGATGGCGAGGGAGATTAAGGACTCCAGAAACAAAAAAAAAGTTAATTCATGTTCAGCAGCTTAATTTCTAAACCATGACAGTGTTCTTTGTTTTAGCTAAAATGGTCATACTGGGACATTGCTGTACTAATGTAAGTTGACATAACATAACATTATGGGGATTGTTTTGACATAACAAAGAAGAGAAATTGCTTTTTAGATTTACATCACCTCAATATGATAAGAGTCCAATTTTCATTTTCATTTAACCACAGCAAAAGTCATAATAAAGAAGCCGCGAGCTGACCTGTAAGACTTCTACATTGGAACGTCTCATTCAAAAAGGCTGAAAAAGAAGCGCCGTCATTGGATTATCAATGAAATCCCTTCAAAGCATAGAAATGAAAAGCTGCAAAAAACGGCATCCTTATTTCTCCTTTTTCTCCCAAGCTCAAATCACCAGGTGACGGGTCGACATTTTAAAACCACAGAAGAGGACTGTCATTGTGTGTTTGATCCGTGGGGGTTGTGTGAGGCTCTGTGTGGTTGTGTGTATATGTGTGTGTGTGTGTGTGTGTGTGTGTGTGTGTGTGTGTGTGTGTGTGTGTTTGTGTTCATCAGATGTACTACGAACATTAAAGGTACTTTAATCGGGTAGGCGGGATGAATATGGAACATGAATCAGTTATTTCCTTGTATTTTTTTTACTAAACATTTTACAATTTTGTTCTATAGAAATATTATTGTACTAAAAGGTGTTTTATTAAATAATCCCATAACTCACATAAAGCTTATGTACAAAGGAAATATGTGTTGTTTCCCCCTGAATAAATTTTGGAATAAAATGATGAGTCTGTTTCAATTGTTTTATTCACCTTCATCTCCATCCATCACAGGCTATAAGCAAACCACTTGCTCCTGATGAGTTACACAACTCAGACACACACACACACACACACACACACACACACACACACACACACACACACACACACACACGCGCGCGCGCACACACACACACACGCCTTGAAGTAGTGTGTGGATGTGTGGAAGCTGTGAGGCACCATTAGCACCCTCTCTGTGTCCCTGCAGGTTTCACAGGGCAAGGGTAGAGAATGACAGGTGTGTGTGTGTGTGTGTGTGTGTGTGTGTGTGTGTGTGTGTGTGTGTGTGTGTGTGTGTGTGTGTGTGTGTGTGTGTGTGTGTGTGTGTGTGTGTGTGTGTGTGTGTGTGTAACTGAGTCTTTTGGTTGCTGCAAAATACAAAATGGAGCAGAGCCAGCTGAGGTGGTTTGGCCACCTGGTCAGGACACACCCAGGGCTGTACTTCATTCCTGGTCAGCCCCTAAAACATGATAAAGTGTCGAAAGAAATTCCTCCAACTGATGCAGATGATGGGTGGCATATGGCAGTCAGAGTGTTCAGTAGGAAACAAAAATTTAACACCACCTTCAATAATTTCTTCAAGTATCTTTTAGATAACAAAACACGTGTCCAGCATCACAAGGATTAAATCTCCAAGCTCCACTTTTATTTAACACGACAGGCTCCCGTCCAGACACAGAGATCCACTAATAACCACAGACACTCACTCATGATGGGAAATAAACTTGCAAAGTTATCCTCGGTAGCGGCAGCCAAAATATTCTGAATGCATGACATCTAAATATCACCTGCTCTATATCTGTCTATCTGTCTGTTTGCGTCTCTCTCACTTTTAAGAAAAGAGAAGCAAAGAAGACAAACAAAGTCATCTCTCCACCTCCACCCAGCCCGAACACTTCCAAGTCATCCCTTGTTCCAGAGATAAAGCAACACACATTACAGAAAATCGGCCAGGAAATCTGAGACGTGACAGCTGCCGCTTAATTATTGAACACTACAAAAAGTAGCTGATATGCAAACACAATGGAATTTCATGCTGGGATGCAATTTACGGCTTTCATTCATGTGTGTTAGTCTCTGTCAATTTGGATTTGACACAATTGTTCTGCTTTGATGGTTTGAGCCCAAAAACCAATAAACAGTTTGACAAATCAAGCAGGACTTCCATGTGAGATTTAGATGATTAATCAACAAGAGAAATAAAATAAAAAATGTCAGAATCATAAAAAAATATACATGCTGAAAAGATACACACCTAAAATAGGAACTATTTGGTGTAAGACGCTTTGGAAAAATGGTGAAACACCAGAGATGTTCTGGGTTTGAAGCCAATCCCAGCTGGGATCTGTTCCAGCCCTATAACCATTCAAAGGATATGTGTTTATTGATGGATAAAAATGGATGTTATCCAGATACATTTACATATAATGCTTAGTGTCAGTTTGAATCTCGAAGACATTGGCTTTAAGGGACTCATTCCTCTCCTGCTTTCTCTCCTGTTGTTTGCTACTTCCACAAAGTATAAATGGTTTCACACATAATGTGTTTAAAGCAGCAGTGTGAAGGTTTTAGAAGCATCTAGCGAGATACTGCAGATTATAATTACTTATTTCTGTTCTCCTTTTTCCAAGCTTAACCTATGGTGGCCTTCAGGTAAAAAAAAAAAAAAAATCAGAACAAAACAAAACGAATGGCTTCTCCGCTGCCGACATTTCCTTTGTCTGTTCTGAGCGAGTGTAGAAACATGACAGTATGTGTAGAGGAAGACCTTGTAAATATGAAAGACACATTCTTTGCCAACAAAAACATGAAAAAAAAAATCACTTTGAAACTTTTATTCCCTTTATGCCAAAGCTTCACCTCAACTTTATCTGAAGATGATGATGGTAGCATGAAACCTCAGTTTTTACAAGGTGTTCAGCTCGCTATGAAACAGTCTTTAAAAAACAGGATTGAAACAGATTTGCTTGATTTGGTTAAAAAAAAAATGTTAATACAGATTAGGTGTTTCTTGATTATTGATTGCCGAAAGTGACCTCACTTTATTTATTTATGGGTCCAGGTACAAACTGATCCTAAACACGTAAACCGCCTCATAATGAATAAACCAAAAAAAAAAAAAAATCTGTCACACATTAATGTCATAACCATCAACATATCTTCCTGTGGATCATTCAGGACTGACACAATCAAACAACATCACTTACACTCCCTCAGTCATTCATTTTTCTTGCAACTATAATAATTATTACTTATTAACAATTGATTAGAAACACAGATGCTGATGCCCGAGGCTTGAGTTTGAAGGCTGTGCTCTCATTGGATGTGGAGTGATTTATACTCAGTCTGTATTTATACAAAGCACATGTGTGTGTGTGAAAGTGTGTCTCGCCTCCAGATAGACCAGTACCTTAGTGAGGAATGACAGGCCTGGGATGTTATCAGTTTCCATATTGATTTTTCTGCTCAAATGCTTAATTGAACTTGTTGGGGTATACATAATTGAAGTTAGTTCTCCCAATCACTCTCTGTTTCCCTGTGTCTCTTTTTTTTTCCTCCTCAAACATTAAAAGCCCGTACCTTTCCCTGCTCTCATTCCTTTTTTCTCATTTCTTTCCATGAGACAAGTGTTAATGGGGAGGCCTGTGGCTATGCAGTTTTGATGGAGTGATAGGGTTTGTGTGTGTGTGTGTGTGTGTGTGTGTGTGTGTGCGTGCGTGTATGATTGTGTGTGTACCTAAAACTGAATCCTGAAAAGTAGAACAGGTGATGATGAAGACTATGATGACTTTTCTGCTAAAATAACTCCAACTTAATACGTGAAACTCCAAATACTTCAACACCTTGTGAAACTCAGTATGTGAGCTACAGCATGTCCTTATCAATACTACGGAAAAAAACATTCATTATATAAAGCTGAGGTTAAGTTGAAAGGTTAGAATAGTCAACAGCGTGACTTAAAGTATGACCACGAAAGACATACTGGACAGACTCAACTGGTCTGAAGCAAAGAAGTAGAAGCGATCGTCACTTCAAATGTTAAGGCAGTTTCATGGCGAGGACTCTCGATGTTTGATCGTCAGGAATCTGTGGATGTCACATTTACAGCCCATAACATCATCAGCAGATGCAGGGAGAAACTATGTAACAGACAGGGGTGAAAACAACCAAAGAACCATTGACCTTTTAGGCATTGACATTCATTGAATTGTATTGTCAGTAAAGGCTGTTTGCAGTTGTAAGACCATGGCAGTGTTGGGTTTATAGAGGTGGTCACAGCTTGAATTATTTGATGTTTCTGCTGTCTAGTTGTCACATTAGATGTCGGGTTTTTGATGGCATGATGTTCCGATAGCGCTGTTTTCTGCAAACTTCATTTCCTGTAGGTTCACAGCGCATGAGATGTGAGTAACCTTAAAATAACTCATGTTTGTCGAAGCGTTATTACTGCATCTTGATCCCTGTTTCTGCTTGTGTGGCGATAAACCATGACAAGAAATGAGTCTTGCACATTTGCTTTATTCTACATTGGTTCTGACCTCCTGCTGGTCTAATTCAATGGAGTGAGAAAAACCAGCCACATTGATTACACTTCCTGGTAGCTGCTGTTGCCATGGTTCTCATTGATTCAATTTTTTTTTTGCAAAGATGTTGAAAAATGAGGATAGAAAGAAAAAAGGTAATCTTCATACTTTTGCTGCATTTTATTGTAGTCCCTTTTCAAAAAACATCATTAGCGTTCTTAATGGAATGACAGATATTAGTAACAGATGCAGGGCCTTTCCACTTATCCCATTACGCTACAATAATTATGTCCGATATGCATATAAACAGTTGTAGAACAGTTAAGGTACTGCTTTCTCATGTGGGTTTTAATTACACACAAGAAATACATTCATAACTTGTGACAAGTTCAGAAACACTTTCATTCATTCAGAAACTATTTTCATACTAGATTCACTTCGTCAGTTATTTATTTTTCCAAAAATCTAAAATAACATTTTATAATCTGAGCTTCTGTGACGGCGAAAATCCATAAACTAAGAAAATAAATACCTATACATGATACAATATATTTTTCTCATGTCTGCCAATTAAAAGAATAGAATAGTGAGATTATGAAGTTTTCATAGCCTTAATGGTTTAAAAACGTTTCTGCCGCGGCAGTGCTTTAGGTTGTAAATCAACAGTACAAACTCACACTGGTCAGAGGTTCAGCATCTTGCTCAATGTCACTTTGACACATGACTCAGGTGCTGATTCGCCAGCAGTGTGATTAATGGACGACCGGCTCTGCGTCAGCTACATACAGCAAATCTATCAATGACTTTAGGGCTCAAAAATTCCGTCTTTAAAAATGTGTTTCAAAAATCTGTATTATAAACGTACATGCATTTTTTTTGTTTTACGCTTGTTACCATCATGACAAAACCCAAACGAAAAGATCATCAGGGCCGACACGAGAACGATTTTTTTTTTTCTTTATGGTGGAGAGTTTATTCGGGAACAGATTAATTGCTCCAGTGTTAATTTGCTGCCTGCCCTTCTGAACACTGTGTCTCCATTGATTGTTTTCTGCTGTAGCTTCTTGTTCATTTAGCTGGGTAATTGATGGGACCAGTTGTCTTGTCCTCTGTCCTCCGTTCCTTCTCATCCTCCCTTTCCCCTGTTCCCCCCCTTTTTCCTTCTCTCCTAAACACTCCTGTTTGTCAGTGTACTACCTCCTAAATCATCCTGTTTGCAAGCTGTCTCCTCGGGCAAGAGAGGGAGAGACAAAGCGAGAGAGAGTGTGTGTGTATGTGTGTGTGTGTGTACATGTGGATGTACTTGTGTGTCCAGTCTCTAACATGCTAGCGTTAGCGTCTTCCAGGAGTTTGGTTTATTTATCCTGACTGTTATATAGGTCAATATAAAATGTTACAGATTGGAAAATAATTAGGTGTTCCCTGCAGGACTCATACAGCTTCACACAGCTTCTGATCTGTCTAAATGTGTTCTATAGCTTCAGAAATGAGACATCTACCCAGGCATGCTCTGCTCTCATCGGTGTTGGTAGTATGTCAGCTTCTGTCATTTTAAATCACATGCAGACCTTTCTAATGCAGGCATCAGTGACTTTATTCAAACACCCGTGTTCCTCACTGCTATTGTGAGATCCTTTCTCTGCCTTTTTGTTTCTCTAATATCACGCAACTCCAAAAAATGTAGAAGCCTTGGTGGATTGCAGCAGTAATGATATATTTGGAATTTATGATGGCAACTGTATTATCTGGTGACTCAAATCATAATTATAGCAAAATGTTTTTGTTGCATTGAACACTTCCTGTGCAGACCGTGTTCAGCTCTAAGCCCATTCACTCTGCTGGTTCTGGTTGTCATTTTTGGTAACACTGCAGGTGACCAATGAACAAACCTTTATAATTGCACACATAGGTTGGGTTTATAATCAGGCTCACCAGAGAGAAAATGTTCGATGAAATGGCTTAAGCATAAAATATTAGCCATGAATGCATCCTGTTCTTTTGAGTACATATCACTTGATCTGCTCATTTAATCTTTTAAGTGAATGTGTGAAATGCTCCAAAGGTAGAGTTGAGTAAGGTCAAACCATGACGTTTTCATAATGTAGTCTGAATACTTCTTGTTTACTTCAAAATCATTAATATGATTAAACCTTCGAATATTTAATCTTTTCTTTAACAGTGAATAATAAGATGCATTTAATGGCGCATTTAACTGTAAAAATCACAATTTATGTGATTTATGTGTGATCCTAAATAAGTGTTCTATAACGCTGTAAGTAATGTCAGTGAAGCTTCTTTGGAATGCCTTAACAATACAAAAGTGGGGTTAGATAAAAATGGACATGAGCTATATTCTGTCCACGATAGCTATCTTAGCAGGTCGATTCATCAGCGGGCTCAACTGCAGAGGAAACCCTGGTAGCTTCCGTAAAACTGAGATGCCGCCACAGCAATGAAGTGAAAAATGATATAGGCCTTGATACCTGAACTTCAAACATGCATGGATAACGTCTAACGAGTCCTGCAACACGATGCATCACGTTACAATTGTGTAATTGCTACAACAAATCTGCTGTGATTAATTGCAGCACCTTGGAAACCTTGTGTTTATTAAAATTGTGCGATATAAATAAAGTGGATGGATTGGATTAATTCTACACAACTTCCCTGATGAAACCACAGACGATGTCACAATCCTCTCCGATAAGCAGAAACAAAGTTCGTCGCCTGTCATCTCAACACAAAATTACATTTGAAGAAAACAAGAAATAATATTTTATTCATATTACATTAGCACGCAATGAATCACACAAGTGAAAAATATTCAAAGACACGTCTGATGTCACCTTTCAAGTAATAGGTCAACAAAAACGTGGCGAACCATGTGCACCACACTTCCTGTACACCTTAGGGTGACTCAATGTGGACACCATCAAGCAGGTCTGTTGGCAAAACTGATAAATTGTCAGGAAACTAGAAGATGAAAAATAAAATAAACTAATTAAATATAATCACACACAATTAAAGCAGCAATCTGTGTGTTTGAGCGAAGGCGATATGAAGGCAATTTGAAAAACCAGTCAAGATAACGATTGGGCACAGTAAGGATATAATAAGTTTTAACAACAGATGGAATGAGTTTACTGCAAAAAAAAAGAAAGAAAAAGAAAAAAGAAGTGCAATAGATTGCATCAGTCAGAGTAAATACGATGGAAGTGTGGAGACACGAGACTCACGGGGAGAAAAACGTTCGAAATTAAAGCAGAGGGTGGATGATCAGGAGAGGAGGGGCCCACAGAGGCCATGATGTGCTGAGTGCTCATTTACAGCATTTTAGTCGCAACTCTTGTGATCCAAAGCATCAGAGACAGTGGCACTTATTATGTGGGAAGAGCAACACACACAGTCAGACAGACAGACAGACACACACACACACGAACAATAAGGTTAATACAATTGTGATCGCTGTGATTGTTGTAGTTGTTGTCCTTTAATTTTTATTTCCAACTCTTTTCTTTCCACTGTCCCCCCACCCCCTCAAAGCCCCTCTCATTCTTTTCCTCTCTGGTAGCTCATCTAACTCAATAATAAAATGCAGATTATGCAACAGGAAGAGAATGATAGACTCCTCCTCTGCAGAGAAAAACCTATCTGGCACAATAAGGTTTCCAGACCTTCACACTGCAGAATGAGTTTTTTTTTTTTTTTTTTTTTTTTTACAAACTGGAATGAATATTTTTCTGTTGCAGCAGGTGAGACGTGATAAGTGGTCTGACAGATGGTCTTTAGCGCTTCGACTCTTTGGGGAGATTGTGTTTGAAGGGCATCTGTCCTGAACAGCAGCAAGTTGCAGCTAAAGCCCAGACATAAAGTCCAGGCAGTGGTGGTGGTGGTGGCTGATGACTCTGAAACAATGAAGTTGATGAACCTGCAAACTGATTCCTATTGATGTTTTATCAGTAAAAATGGAAACATGAAAGTGTTTCCAATTTCCTGCCTGTGAGAACACTTTTTTGATGTATAAAAACACAACTAACAAATATCCAATATATCTTTGTGGTGTTCTCTTTTCTCTATGTCGTCACATATGATCCTGATCATTTCAGCCACCACAACAAGTGGTACTGTAAGTCAATTATAGAGGCTGAACTTCTGTCACTCAAAAACTAATTATCAATATGTGCTTGAACCAGTCAATCAGTTTTTAATTCAGCAATTTATTTCACTACATTACGAGAAGGAGGTAAAAAAACCAAGCAACCAGCGGCAACGGCAAAGACCGGCTGAAAACGGCTGTAAATTTGTCATGAGTCACTTCATTAAATCTTAATATGGTTTAAGACCCTTTAATCCGAGCCCCTTTGCCCGACCTGAGCTCTGCCACCCTATAAAGAATGCTCATGTCGACTGCCTATATGTATATTCGAAATGAGTTCCCAGTTCTTTATGATCATATTTTTCACTTATCACAGAAATGTGCCGGTGTTGTGGGAGCTGCCACAGCAGCTACTTGTTAAAGCCCATACTGCAGGGATTTATTGCTTTGAATTCATTTAATAATTTCCAGACACAGACAGTGGCTGAAATAATCGTCCTCTGTGGGCAGTTAAACTGAGCATGTTTAGGGAATCTAAATGGTTACTTTCTCCCTAAAAAAGTATTTCAACTCAGTGAAGCATCCTAGAATTACTGCAGCTTGTCATCCGGTTGGTTTGTCAATTATTATGCTCGTTTTAAGTGAGTTGACGTGAAGGTTTATCTCCCTTTGTAAATTTACTTCCTTTTTTCTTTTGTGTTTTTGCATATCCTGGATTTGGTGTCATTTTTGTGATTGTCTGCTTGTCTTGTCATCCTCTCCACTACTTGTTTGCAGCCAAAGTGTTTTTGCTTCTGCACTTGTCTGTATTCTACTGTAAGTTGCCTGGATTGTGAAACTGCTGATTTTGTTGGTTTTTTTGGTTGGACAGATGGTAAATCTGTACTCTTTGCATTTGCATCTGAATGTAGATCCAAAGTGAACCAATAAACGTGATGGCATCACTGAGCAATGCCAAACAACATTTTATGGACAGTTATTATTGATTTCAATCCTTACAAGTAGAGCAATGAAAAGAGCCAGTGGTGCAACATCCAAAATATATTTATTTGTTGAATCCAGAGGTCCGTTACTGTCACCGAACAGCTTAGTTGCATTTAGCTTCGAGCTAACAGAAGCACAGTTGTCTGCATGCTAAAGTATTTAAAGGCTGCGTTGACTACGCCATAAAAATAACATGAACATGCCCTTGGCGATTTCATGTTAAAAGCACACTTTAGTTTGCCTTTGAGTTATGTAAAAATATATCTGTTTTTCCATGCGTCAGTGCCGCAGGCCTCGCTGGCAGACTGGTTGATATGCCTCCGTTCACTAGGGAAAGAACCTTGATATTCCGACAGTGGTACCACCACACAAACACAATCACCTACACAGGCAGTTGGTGGTGGGTGACCTGTTCGTATGCTGCCTCCAGCTTCAGCAGTGACAGGGTTGTACTGGGCCAGATGGAGAGAGAAAGAAACACTCTCTGGAAAACACAGCGGCAAACAAAAATAAATATCTCAGCATCAACTCCTAAGCCAGTCTCCCATTGTTATTTCGCGTAAAATCCATGCTTATCTTAGCTTTAAAAAGGCATTATTAGTGAAATGCATTCATCCAACTTCATAGAGGAATCGGGTTCATTTGCAAATTAAATAAATGAATGAACCGACACTGACATTTTAGGATTGGAACGTTTTAACAAATGTATGTAAGGTATGAGCAGCTATGAGAGGACAGTTAACTGATTTAATTTAGCTAAAAATAAAACTGACCATCAACAGCAACAAAAGAATACTAATGTTCAAAAAGCAGACAGATAAGATAAATGTTTTTTTTTTAAAAAGGCTCAAAACATTAAATAAAAACAATTTTTAATGGCAGACAAGAGTCCTGAAAACAGAAAGTTTACACAGAACATGGGAAAAAAGGTTTACAAGGGTGAGCCTTTAACACACAACATCCATCCACACCTACACAACATGAGAAAATAAGTGTACGAAAAACAAAGGACTCTGTACAGATGTGTCAGGAAAGAAGATAAGAAGGAGGAGAGGAGAAGAAATGAAGCACAAATTTCAAAACTTAAAATTTGTGCTTCAATTAGGTTTAAAGACAAAAACAGTAACGCTGTGGCAATGAAATGTCAAAATTTCCATTGACAACATAAGACAACATAAAGAATAAAAGACAAAATGAACAAAACAATGCAGTAAACATAAACACTGTGATGCACCTAAGTGAGAAGATTATATTTCCTACTTTTTCATTTAGACTCGATACAAAGACCAGAAACAGTGATTGTCATCATGACAAATATCTGTTTTTGTTTCCACGTCTAACTCTGAGTGGATTATGGGGTGTATGAGCTGTTCATAGAGGCAAAGCATCTCTTTGATGAACAGCTTGTTCATGTTTTGATCACTATATTACCCCTCACTCACATGTGATTCTTTGTCTACACACAAGAAATCGCTGATTGATTAAAACAGTAAGGTGTGATGGGGGGGGGGAGGCAGCTTACAGCGAAGCATTCTGGATATCCTGAAGGACGATGGCGGCCATCATCATTCCATCATTTGAGTCCTGCCGCAATGATGGAATAACAAGATGTCAGATACTCAGAGTTAAGTTAGCTTAAGAAGACGCCACAAACGAGGCCGACATCAGTGAGTGTCTAAAGCGTCTACACGTACAAAACTCTATGTGTGTGTTTCTGGCCTACAGCCAGCGGTTCCCTCAGCTGCTCTGGAGTGAAACAAGGAGACATGCAAATCCTGCTGGTGGCAACACTCAGCTGTCACTCTCAATATCCCAGACACACACACACTTACGCACACATGCACACACACTGAGCAACACTCTCATATTTCTCACACACAATGCTCTGCCTAATTAGGGTTGTAATGTGAACAAAGGCAGCCGTCCTATCTGCCACAGCAGACCTCTGAGCACTCAAGTTCAGAAAGGAAACCTCTTAGTGAAGTCATGTGGTCTCCTTTATTTGTCTGTCATGCGCGCGCACACACCCACACACGCGCAGGCGCACACACACTGCAGACGGCCCAACAGGCTTGAAGTGTTGAAAAGGTTTCAGCCCTTTCATTCAGATGCTTGAGACACATCTCTGAAATATGACTAAAATATATTTTATTCCTATATTATGGTCTTTCGACCACATTCAGGCGATTACCTTGTGTGTATAAGCTCCACAAAAAGGATTTTGAGGATAAACGTATCTTTTCAGACTGTTCAAGGTAGTGATCCTTGGAAGTGTCTCCTTATCCTCAGTCATACAGATAACTCCAACTGACAGCGTATTAGAAAATACACCAATATGTAACCGAGGAGGACGAGGAAAAGCCCCGCCTGGTGTCCCTGTGTGTCTAATAATGTGGTGGATCGTAGCCCGCCGATCAATTTGGCTGGGTCATAAAATCATCATTCTGATTAATAGCAGATAGGATGGCAGTAAGTAAAATAATACGTACACGAATGTGGGGAAATAGTTTGGGGTAAATCAGCCGTCCTCCTCCTGAGCTCCATCACAGCAAGCTTTTCATCTGCTGCTTAAATGTCCAGATACTTGCTGCAGTGATATTACTGCGCGCATGAAAACATTCAAATGACTGGAAGCAGCTTCTCTAATCACTGCAATAAATAAGCACTAATGTATAAATACTTCATATATATTCAAGAAATTGCATGGGAAACTTCCACAGCTTGAATTAAATTGTGTCATCAGACCAAAAACAGCAGCTACCAGGATAGCCTACAGGTACAACGTTCATGCAGGAAATGGTTCTCTCTAACCAATCAGTGGTCTGTAATGTTTCACGTGACCTGACCAGGTACTGCATACTTTTTTCCCAAGTGGAATATCAAAGGCTAGGATGGTTGCGACTACTCATTGGAACTCCATTTGGTTTCTTGATAAATCAAAAATGTTATTCAGGAAGATGACAGAGCCTATAGGCTTCCTCCAAAGTGCACCTTTCTTTGCACTGTGTACATCTTTCACCAGGCATAACACAGTGTCAATAATCTTTGATACTGCCTGTGGACCATAAATAAATTGGTGCAAATGTATTTTCGCCGATGGTACGGCTCTTGTGTGACTCTTGATGCTAGAAAATATGGAAAATCACCGCCTGATGTTACCGAATGGAAAACGTAACAAAAAGAAAGTCACATGGGCTTGGTTAACTTTGCTCACACACATCTTCAAAGCACACAAACACACTTGCAGGAAGCTCTCTTACGTGTACACACACACGCACGCACGCACGCACGCACGCACGCACGCACACACACACACACACACACACACACACACACACATCCCTGTCCTTCTGTCAATAATGAAGCAGATAATAAGCTGCTTCACGCTCTGCTGTAGCAAAACCAAAATCAAAATGCTGTTGATTTAAGAATCAAAATGCGTACACTCATAGGTTTTTCATCTTCCATGCTTTGTGGCAATGATGAGGTAGTGCTGCAGTGTGTGTGTGTTGTGTGTGTGTGTGTGTGTGTGTGTGTGTGTGTGTGTGTGTGTGTGTGTGTGTGTGTGTGTGTGTGTGTGTGTGTGTGTGTGTGTGTGTGTGTGTGTGTGTGTGTGTGTGTGTGTGTATGTGTTCAAGCTGTATATCAAAATCCTGAGGAGCAGGCTGTGGGTTAGCTTTGCAGTGTTGAGAATCCATTCTTCGTGCCTCCTGCCTCATTTCAGCCCTCTGTATTTCTAAGAAATGATCTCTGACTCCAACATCATCACCAAAAGAGTTTCTGGGGAAATTTTCTGAACTTGTAAAGAAAGAACAAAAAAATAAAGACAAAGAGCTGTGAAAACATTGCAATTTTGGAAAAACACCAAAATCAAAATATGTGGTGGTAACTTTGTGTTATAACTTCTACTATTATATTTGAAAATAAAAGATGGTAAATCTTCAATGGTAAGACCACCAGAAAGGTGATTCCACATGAAAATTTTTTTTTTACCCGTATTGATTTTTATCAGTGAAAATATGGTATAAATGTGTTCAAGTAGGAGAAAGAATTTTAGCTTGGAGCTAAAGAGGCAACTGCAGACAAAGTCAAATCCTTGAACTAGTGTGAAGTAAATGTCAAACCCATTGTGTGAATTGGAGCAGATTCCTTCAACTACCAAAACCTAATCTTGAAAAGCATTTCAAATGTTTTGTTTTGGTATGTATTCTTATATTCGCGATGTTTAAACTGTCCAGAGAAGCAAAGGTTAAATTCCAGAGCAGGTTTTCATTTTCCATACCCGGACAGTGATTCTGAAATTGTCAGGGATATTTAAAAAAAATAAAAAATTAAAAACCCATGTTCTTTGTGCTGGCTTGTGTATGTATGTGTGTGTGTGTGTGTGTGTGTGTGTGTGTGTGTGTGTGTGTGTGTGTGTGTGTGTGTGTGTGTGTGTGTGTGTGTCACAGAATGTTTTTTCATTACATTAAACTTGGTTTTTTAAATATAAAGGGGATTTTAAACCTGGGGGTGATGTGATTTGTTACACTTCTATCAAGCCAGGATCTAACTGAGTGTGAGGGAACAGTGCCAATGACTTGTCAATCAATGGGCCAGCCACACCATCATTGTACCATTTACTCTAACAAGGCCGCAATTTTCTAAATGAACATCCTACAACAGCGGCTAACACTAGACCACTGCTGACATTGGACCACTGGACCACCATTTCACCTTAATACAAAGACACATGCAAGAAATAGAGATGATGGCCCAATCCTAATCCTATGATGAACAGGATGTGATCTCTTCTGTGTTCGAAGGTGCAATTAAACACGTTAACAACAGATGTTGTCCAAACTACCTCTACAAAGAGTTACTAAGAAGTGCAAATTATGATTTGTCAAGGGTTACAAATCATAATTTGAATGAAACAACATCCATCCAATCCATCCATCTTCTCAAAGACGAGAAGGCGAACCTTGCGGGCCACGGGTGTTGTTGGCAACATGCTATATGGACAAAAGGCGTGGTACACCCTATATGTGTTGCCAACGCATCGCAGGGCCACATGAAAAACAAACAAGCACAAAAGCACACACTCAAACGTACAGGCACTTCACAGTGGTCAGTTCACCTAAGCTTCATGTTTTCAGACGGACAAACCCAGAGAGAAGCCAGATAGAGCACAGGGAGAACATTACAAACTTTGCAAAGAAATGACTACTTCTTGCTGGTGCTGCCCATGGTGCCATTGTGTCGCCTTTTATGCAACATCTATGATTTTTATTAGAAAGAGGACATGTGAAGGAAAGTTAATCTGTTGGATGAGAAGCAGTTTGAGAAATGTATCCCAATTCAAGATCCTCTTACAGCTTTCAACCGTATCTTCATCACAGTCATCGTCAGCACAGGGATATGATTTTGATGAGAGCTCCGAAAGATTCTGCTCTCATGTCATCATATCCATCTCCATAAAAATTAAACAGTCTCTATCTGTTAATGAAGACTATTTGATATGGATGGAAACCCTGTAAAAAATTAGTGGGGGGCAGGGATAATTTAACAATAATCGCCGAAGGTCAAGAAAAGAGCTTGGTGGTGATTGAAAAGCAGCTTGACTTTCTAATCAAAATGATGCAGTACATCTCCACATGTCATTTAATATTCCAAAAATAAACCAACTAATCCAGGGAAACAAAACAAGCTTATGATCCACTCCTGTCCAGATACTTTGACTTTGAAAAGAAAGCTCAGTGTTGTTGATCCGCATCACACAGATGATCGCTTACGAGTCCTGTTAAAATTCTAATGCATAATTCTAATTCTACCCTATGCAGGAATTCAAGTGTTAAAGTAAAAACTATAGGAAGAGGATAAATATCATCCTGAAAGAGCACTGGAGAAAAAGCAGAGAAATCCCGGTTTTAAAAGGTTATTTCCTAATTTTTCTTTCTGCAGATTCGTGCCATTATCCAGTTCCAGTGCATTGTGAACACACTCTCAATCCAGCTGCAATATCCAGTGTATGTGTGTTGTGTGCCACTTGTCTCGTCCGTCTCCAGCAAAGGATTAAACAAGTGGAAGGATAGCTTTCAAGTAGGTATTAGGCTAAAGCCGGTCCTCTCGAGGTCATTATTCAATCTGCACCAGGACCCCTAAAACCCAACAGAGAGCAGGCAGAGAGTGTCAGCTCCATCTGTAATAAATGGAACACGGCTCAGCTGTGTGTATATAATGAATACTGCAATGTTATGCAAAAGTTGGGAATAACAGCAATATGTTTGTGAAACTTTCTTGGCGTGACAGACACTGGCAGGCGGTCTCCTCAGGTATAAATAATGTCTCACATATTTGTCGCTCTAGTCTGACATTTCCTTGCCTACACGTTCCTGGGAGGACACGCAGACACAATTTATATCGACATTCGCACATTAAGGCTCCAGCATACCTCAAACGCATCACCTCGCATAAACACATTGCAAAGACTTGCAGTCAAGCAGCGAACATGCACATCTTGTCGTACGTCATGTCAGACAATAAATCCAATGTCTTTAAATCCCCAAAAACAGATAAGAATGAATTCAGCTCATGCCACACACCAGTGTACTACGCCAGCAGTGGATTAGGATGAAAATCTAATTTAATGTAACCGTGGCTGTGACTGCAGTTTTCCATTACCTCTGGCTCATTGCGAGGCAAGACCTGCAAGCAGCTTGACTGTGCTGTAGAGCTAAATTAACCTTTCCTGAGTGGTAAAACTGACTTCTCCTCTATGGACAAAAGTCACATTAATTGGTTACTCAATGTTTTCCAGCTAAATGCGATGTACTAATTTATGTCCATATAGATTCCCCTTTTAAAAATGGAAATTTCTTTGAGAAATTATCTTTTAAAGTTTTAACTCCAGCTTTTTCTCCACCCCATACGAGCTAAATTGTCCATATTGAATTGTGATACAAGTTTATTTCCTGTTTTATATTGAATGTTCATCATTTCCCTGTGTTCTGATTAACACCTCCTATCGTTGCTCTTTTATATTATTTTTATAGTTTATTCTGCCTTTTAATTCCTTGATTTTTGTCTGCTCTTGTGTGCTTGTGTCTTCCTTCTTTTGTGTGTCAGTTCTTCACCCGTCCACACCTTTAAAGTTTGTCCTGCTTTTTCTCCGCACTGTTCATCTGAATGTCTCAACCTGCATCTCAGGTTCCCCGGCTCCCATCTCTCATCGTCTCTTGTTATCTCAACATTTCTGTCGGTGTTTGTCTATTCTTAGTCTGCAGGTTGTTGTGTGGATGTTAGGTATGTCGTGTTCCAGCTGTTCTCACTTGCGTTTTCTTTGTGCTCTCAGTTCATGACTTTTGTCTTGGTATTGGAGACGATGTTGGGAGTTTGGGATTTTATGTTAATCAGTTCTGAGCTTTTCCTTTGTTTGAATCATGGTCTGCTCATCAACTTGGAACATTTTGTCAGTTTAAGTTTGGATTTTTGTTACTAAACCAGTGAAAGGGAGTTTCTCTGGCCGTGGCTGGCATCTGCTACTCCCTATCTTGATGAAAGATAACAATACAGTACGGTTGCGAAAGCCATGTTGTGTCAAATGCCACACAATAAAGCTGGTCAAATAGTGAAGCTTCAAGCATTAATACAATGTTCAGACAACTGGAGAAGTTTGAATGTCTTTTTTTATATAATAGTGCCAATTTGAGTCATTCCGAGAGAATCTCTTGATTCATTTCTGAAAGGACACATCCGGGTTTAGACCTGGATCAACAGAACACCATCCCTCAGCTCATGTCTCTGTTTATTGTTGTCATGCGAGGATCATCCTTAGATTCTCTTATTTGTTGTTGTTGGTTTTTTTGTTTTTTTGTTTTTTAGAGTTCATCACCATCTTGACTGTCTCATAAATAGAACCATTTGAAAGTGCTGTCGCTTATCAGGAAAGTCCAGCAGTCAGATTTAAGGTGAGCAACAGATACATTTAATGGGACTGTCTGTTAATATATTTGTAAAGAAACGTCCTTCATCCCATTATTAATCTCATGATCTGTATGTCACTGACTGATGCAGGAGCATTTCATGAAAACAAGTGGACTAGTGGTCTTTTTTATTTGATACTTATTTGATACTTTTCCAAAATTGCTCAAATCATTGTCCACCTGTTTGATTCCCCATTCTTCTTGAACTTCCTCACCATTAGTTCCTTCATGTGTCACGTGATAAAGAAAGTGAAAAAGGGAAAGGATAAGATCAACAAGCTGTTGATGCTGATGTGGGGATGACAGTTGTTACTGTCATCCCCACACTGTCATTCAGAAAAATTCTACAACAAGTGTGCAGGTGCACCTCTTACACATTGCCACATGTATATACACACCCCATACACAAAGAAACACAAGGCAAGCTGGTCACACCTAAGATCACACCTTCACTTACATTCATCTCTGATGTCGCACAGAAACAATTAAGACAAGTTTATCCATCTATCTACAGCTTCATGGAAATATACAGTATATTCACTAACATCATTTGGTAGAATAAATATGCATTAAAAGGTAAATATAAATAAATGTTAAACCATTCTTCTTAAGTGTAACTACGACAAAAAATGTTACGATGACAAAAAAGTTAAAAATAGGACTCAGATGTGGAATTGTGTGCCATGGCATGAATATATGTAACTGCTGTTCTAAATAGGACTATTTAATGTGTAATGTGGAAACCTCATGGCTCTATTCTAGGACCAGTGGAGGATCAATTCTATTTCCTGTTTCACCTTTAACTCCTGTTATGGTCAATGTGACTTCCACTGACTAACCCATTGTGAGACATTGGACATTTTGAGTAATTACACACATGGCTTTTCAAATGAATAATGTGAACCCCAATCCTATTAAGTCATCATAAAAACAGATGAAAAGTTACTTTTAGTTGATGAATTTATTTATTTAATCATTCACAGACTTAAGTAACCAAACAAGAAGGAAAACTTGTATGAACTGGTTTGGCACTTGCTATAATAATACTATAATACTAGTAACTTTTGTATCTGACTCACTGCCCTCCACCCCCAGTGTTTTTTAAAATGTACACCCCATGCTGCTGTTAGAAAAATATGCTGATGTTAAAAGGGATGAAGTAGTTTTATTGAATTAAAGTGTAAGGTTTTCACAAGGCCTTTGAGATGTAGTGATTGAATGCACAGCTCCAGTTACATAAAGAAGTACATTTTATTGATAACAACCCTGTAGAAAAAAGCTGCAATTCAAAATGTCGTTGTGTTTTGTTTGATTTTCAAAGTGAATAATTTTCTGCGTTTCAGGTTTTGCTTACAGATGAGAACTCTTTGGCAATGAATGCAAGATGTGTACTCCAAGCTTGTGATAATGAATGCTAACATGAATAATATGATTATATAAAATATTCAAAATCTCAATGATGGATGTTTATTACCCTCATCACATGAAGTCCGCTCAGTGGTAACTGAATAAAGATGGTACATGGGCGATTTGTCTGGTTCAGGAGGACACCTTTCATGAAAATTGCTGCAGTTGTGACTCGAAGTCCTTTCTGTGTGGTGGTGATCTGACCTTTAGTCGATGTCACTGTGTGTCTGTGCCATGTGACTGATGTCACTGCTTTATGCTAATAGATAAGGAACCTCCAAGACAGTTAGCAGAAGAAGAATCTCATTCAGAGGTTAAATTTTTTTTCTCATATAAAACATGAACAGAAGCACAAGAACAGCTCTTAGCACATGCCAGGAGATCATGACTTCTGACAATGACTAAGTATGAAATGCACAGCTGATCATCTCAAACAGTATATGATTGGTCAATAAATGAGAGAATTAAATAATTATTCCACTGACGATAAAATTCCATAACCTCTACTTCCTATTTCTGACAGTAATCCATCTTATTTGGCTACAGAGAAGGAATCCGGCCGGTGTGGTCTGTCAAAGATAGGGATGATGGATCCCTCACCTGAAGGCAAGCTAAAGGGCATCAAACACCAACCCTGAAAATGACACCTGAATTTTACACTGGAAAATAAAACACATAACACCTGAACGGACAAAGTTTGTCTTGGGCAGATGCTGCCTTGCTTAAAACATATTGACTGGAAATTAGATGTGATCGAAGGAGGGAGGAGAAATGAAAGGCTCGTGTCTATGTGTGCGTGTGTATGTATGTGTGGGTGTGTGGCTGTGAGGGTCACTTGTGTCATTGGCCATTGTTGTTTACCTAGAGGCGATTGCCGGCCTCTCACACAAGCCCATCCCAGACAGAGATGCATGGTAAATAATAGAAGAGCTTTGACTGAGGACAGACACACACAAAGATCAGCATCAAGGTTAAAGATGGGTGTGGGTGTAACGGGAGAGATCCTCATCGACGAGTCATTAATACATGAGAAGGTTCCACCTCACCAGTGAGGGACCAGAGCCACATGCAGACAGCATGGACTCCAACATCTGCATATTAAATGTGTGTGAGGTCTGTATGTCTCTGACACTTCAGTCAATATGATTTACGATGCATCGCAGGGTCAGGTGACTTCCCTCCAACTTACTCGCATTACAAACTCTGGCCATGTGTCTAAGCCCACGACCGCATTGGTGAATATCAGGTGTGATAATTACAATAATAATTATGTGGTTTCCTAGAGATCTACGGTGCCTTGGTGACTCATCATGTTCACCCAGCGGGAATCCTTCAGTTGTGACGACAACTGTGTGTGAAGATGAAATATAGAAGCAGAAATGCGGCAACTGGGATGAAATTAGCCACAGTGTCGAAATAAGCTTCATGATATAAAATGTTACACAATAAAATGAACAATAAAATGACAAAACTAGACCTGGCTGTATACATGTCAGTTCATCAATCAGTAAACAGCCTAAATGACTAATCAATACAATTGATGAGGAAGTTATTTGAAAACGAATGTTTGAAATTCCTCTTCCCCATCCCTCTGCAAGGTTTTGTTGAAATCAGTAGTTTTGGTTTAACGCATAAAAATGTCCCCATCTTTTGGAGGAGGTAAGACTAGAAGTGCACCAGATTTGAGATGATGTGTGTAGCTGTGGGATCAGGTTATGTGTGTGTGTGGATGTTAACAGCACTGATCAATATAGTGGATGTCACCAATCTCCTCAGCGGTGACCGACTGTGGATCCAATCCCCAGGAACAATTACTGCACTCCAACCTTTACTTAGTCTCTCTGTTTGCTGTTATTGTTCGGCAAAGAAATGGACAGTTGGAGCAGTAGGCGGCCGACACTATAAGGAAATAAAACTAAGCAATGGCTAATAGTAGATTTATTTGGAAATTTAATCTTTTCTTTTCACTGAATTATTCTCTGATGCTTGCTATTTATGTCAACGTCTGTTTTGTGTGCATCTGAAGTAGGATGTAGTTTTACCTCAAACTTTGTCATTATAAAGTCTAAAATTGTTACGATTAATTCACAATTGCAGTTTTTTTAAAGGTCTTTGCAGAGGGGAAGATCGGAGGTTTTCCAAACCTATAGTGCTTACATCCATTTATTTAATGTGTTACTGACCGTCATCACTGGGCTGAGTCTTTTGTCCCCTTGTCTTTAACTGACTATGCTGACAAAAGACCCCATTGTCTCCCCCTGTCAAATAAATCCTTTAAAAGTTGAACGCCAGTTTGATTCGGCTTCCTGGTTGGACCAAGCTTCATAAAATCACTGCAGTTGGTCCATGTTTTCCGTGACTCTATAAAGAATATAATGAGCCAACAGAGGGTAATTTTAATAGTTCCTGCTCAAGTGAGATTTAACGTGTAATTATATATTGACATGCTGCACATTTACTCGTTTTAGTCCAGACAGGCAGTGAAAGCAACACAAAGACAAAGGCAATTTGTGTGTGACATCCAAATGATGGACCAGAACAGAACAACTCACCCTTGATAGCTGAACAAATTGTGTGCCCCTTACTTAATTGGTGAGTTGAATGCATGGAAAATGTATAAACCTTTTCAAAAAGGGGGACCGGAAGGTGTGTTCCAACTATATGGGGATCACACTCCTCAGCCTCCTGGGGAAAGTCTATTCCAGGGCATTAGAGAGGAGGATTAGACCTATAGTCGAACCGCAGATTCAGGAAGAACAATGCAGTTTTTGTCCCAGTCGCTGAACACTGGACCAGCTCTACACTCTCAACCGAGTGTTCATGGGAATTTGTCCAACCAGTCAACATTTGTTTTGTGGATCTGGAGAAGGCATTTGATCGTGTCCCTCGTGGTATCTAGTGAAGGAGTGCTTTGGGAGTATGGAGTTCGTGGCCCTTTGATGAGGGCTGTCTGATCCCCGTATGACTGAAGCCAGAGCTGCCCTCTATCACCGGTTTTATTCACAATCTTTATGAACAGAATTTCTTGGCACAGCCAGGATCTGGATGAGTCCTGTTTGGGGACTAAAGGATTTAATCTCTGCTTTTTGCAGACGATGTTGTCCTGTTGGCCTCATCAAACCTGGATCTTCAGCATGCACTGAGACGGTTTGCAGCTGAGTGTGATGCCTCTAAATCCGAGGCCATGGTTCTTGATGGTGTGCCCTCTTCAGGTCGGTGGAGAGTCTTTGCTCCAAGCGGAGGAATTTAAGTATCTTGGGGTTTGGTTCACGAGTGAGGAAAGGATGGAACACGAGATTGACAGACGGATCGGTGCGGCTTCTGCAGTGATGCGGTCGTTGTATAGGTCTGTCAGGGTGAAGAAGGAGCTGAGTTGCAAGACCAAGCTCTCGATCCATCTATATTCCTACTCTCTCCTATGGTCATGAGTTTTGGATCATGACCGAAAGGACAAGATCCCGAATGTAAGCGGCTGAAATGAGTTTCCTTCGTAGAGTGGCCGGGCGCACCCTTAGAGATAGGGAGCTCAGTCAGCAGAGAGGAGCTGAGAGTAGAGCCGCTGCTCCTCCACCTCGAGCGGAGCCAGCTGAGGTGGCTCGGGTATCTCTTCCGGATGCCTCCTGGGCGCCTCCCTGGGGAGGTGTGCCGGGCATGTCCTACCAGGACTAGACCTCGGGGAAGACCTAGGTCACGCTGGAGAGACTATGTCTCTTGGCTGGCCTGGGAACGCCTCGGAATCCCCCCGGAGGAGCTGGAAGAAGTGTCTGGGGAGAGGGACGTATGGGCATCCCTCCTGAGACTGTTGTCCCCGCGACCCTGCCCCGGATAAGCGGTTTAAGATTGACAGATGGATGGATGGAATTTCGATAACCACAGTATGTAAGTTTATCAAGGAAACGTGAAAACGTGTTATAAACATTAATCAACGGTGACAAATAATCATAAGTTGCACATGACCACACACACATGTTCTATTTTGGACTGACAACACAAAAGTGCTGATGGTTTACAGACCATTATTTAAAGAGCATTTATTCTCCCTCTCCTAAGTGACCAGAGTTAAATGATTAAGTGCTTCAGCTTCACATTAAGAAACACACAAAGAGCAGACAGAGATCAAGACCCTTTTTCTTCCGTCAATCTACCAAATCCATCGAGAGAGAAAAGCCTGTCTGCTCCGTTCAAAGTCTAACGGATGACCATCGCTCTGTATCAGAGAACTAGCTGCTATCTCTGATGATCTTTCTGTATCAACATCAACATTTCAACATCATTGCAGTAGACAAGTAACAAACACCACATAGCAGATATTTTAACCCAAGAGTCATATAATGATACACAGTCACAAATGGGGGTGAAGACCTGCTGTCAACATAACAGAACCTAGAAAGCTTAACAATGATAACATGATGGCCATTTTAATAGTCATTTCGTTTCTCACTCATCACACTCAGATAACAAGGACATTGGACTTTTATAACGTCCTCGGTCTTTTTCTAGTGTACTTTTATCTGTGACATTAATTACGGTTGTTAAAAGTCTACGCACAGAACCATGAAAGGTTTGAACAGCAAGTAATAATAGAGGAGAAGGAAACGAGGAGCGCACAAAGACACTGATTGGAGACAATGGGTTCGGATCACAGGCCACAAAAAGACGTCATTGGACTCCAGGGCCACCTCCAGAATTGTTTTTATAAGTGGTGCCAGAGAAAATCTCGAGAAGGGACAATAAGTCACTCAATCTCCCTTCCTATATCCATCCATCCATCTCCTGTCTGTTGAATTTATTTCTACAGGATGTCATGATTTACTTCATCACTAAAGTGACTGTAAGTTCATGAACTTACAGTTGGTCGGCATGGCTTGATCACAACAATCCCCTTAAATAAACGCTAACTACACACACACACACACACACACACACACACACACACACACACACACACACACACACACACACACACACACACACACACATACACACACACACACACACACACACACACACACATACACACACACACACACACACACACACACACACACACACATTATGAAACCTAAGGGATTGGGAGATTAAATTGTAAAAAATATATGCGTCAAAGTCAGCCGTTCAAGTTTAACTCCTGCAAATTGCTGATGATGATAGTTCAATTTTCAAAAGCCACTCCAAATGTGAATGAGATAGTTAGTCTAGAACACAAATCATCATTAACTGATGCTTAATTGGGGAATTCTGCCACACATATAATACAAACTCCAACATGGGTAAGTAACAGATTTTTTTTTTTAGCACAGATTTTATTTGGTTCTCTCCTGTTTCCTTCCTTGCAGAAAGCTGAGACCTGTGGGTTGTGGGCACCAATATTAGTTAAGTATTTATTTACAGGTCCTGGCAAAGCTGTCCTGTGAATAATTCATCTTGCATGCTTGGAGGAGTCTGTTGACAAGGCAGCCTGACGCAGGAGAAAGGAAATCAATGCAGCTATGATGGGCAGCATATCTGCTTCTGACCTGAACCTAGATATAGGACCGTGTGTGTGTGTGTGTGTGTGTGTGTGTGTGTGTGTGTGTGTGTGTGTGTGTGTGTGTGTCTGTCTGTCTGTCTGTGTGTGTTTGTGTATTTACAGTAGTTACAGCACAGCCTATGTAAAGTGATCAGGTCCTGATCTGCTGATCTGAGTGAAACAGTGCCTGTCGAGGGCAGACACGCCTCAGGGAAATGCCATCTTCACATTCTTTTTGTTTTACACTGCAGACGGTAACTCAAGTACGAAGCTACAACTGAAGCTGCCCACAAAAACAACGTAAAGGTTTTTTCTTTCATTGAAAAGTATATCCTCTGTATAAAAGTTTTTTTCTAAATCCTTCCTTTTCTTAGCATATATCTCTCATAAAAGCTGTTATAATGATCTCTCTTTAATACCACAGGCAGACTGAACATCTTCATTTTTAGCTTGTTTTCTAGCACGAGAGTGTTTTGTGTGGAAGATCAAGCTAAGTATAAATAAAGCCTTAGGTCTTAGAAATGTAGACTGCCCCCTGCATGAATGATGTGTTTCTATTTAAGAGACAAATTATTGATTAATTTTATTTGTGTCTGGAACAAGCGGCTGACGTCAGGTGACACTAGAAGATCATGAGGAGGTGGTCGTGGTGGATGTATGGGTCAATAAGACACCAGGAACCAAACTTTAACTTTGTTTTACTTAATAAGCAAGGCAAAGAACCTTGACCATGTGCTTGTCATGTAAAATAAGATGATGATGGTCCTTAACCTCAACACAGTATTAATTTGTTCTTTATTTAATATTTTCAATACAAACTTTTTTGTGTCACTTCCTAAATAAACTCATCACAGCAAGGGTAACGTTTGCTGAGATGTTTCTGAAAATCTGATGCATCTTCCCTGTGCTCAGAGCACATACTTGGTTTCACTAGTCTTTGTTTCCTATTTCACTACATCCCATCATTAACATCACCCTCTCTCTTTCTCTTTGTCGCTCTCCTAACTTTAATCGGCATCAGTAGAATGAAGACAAACTGTGTTGAGATAATTGAGTGCTAACATGAGTCGGAGCAAGACGAATGAAGACAAACGACAAGTCTTTTCGAGGACGTCTTTGCTCTGTTCAGACAATTTCAACAATCCAGCAAATGAGATTTCTTTGAGTTTTCAACTCCCTTAAGTAAAAAAAGTAAATCAAATGCAAGTAGCATCTTTATCAAAAGAAGAACCCTCGTCTTCTCCGTTCTTGGGAATGCAACTTCATTGTGTGGCCACTAGGCAATTTACTGTGTTGCACCTCCAATTGAAGACAATTCTAATAACATTATGCCAGTTCATATACAGATATTGCAATTAGATACACATAAAATTATTTCATCAAAAGGATTAGTTTCCCAGAATGATTTAGAATTTCATCTACACCAACATAATTTTGTAGTTCAGAGGTAAATAATCAGTGACTACTGGATATACACTATGGACTAAAAGGATTTTAATATAATATTAATTCATAGTAATTTTACTGACAAACCTATGACCAGAATCATCTTAAATCTTACAAACTGTATATTTATTTCAAGCGTTCTTCATGGTTCCAGACAGAAACTGTAAAAACAAATCAATTACCATGTAGGTAAATTTACAATACAATGTTTCAGTGTCCAGAAACTTAGATGCAAGGGAGTGGAAGCAGGAGAGAAATTCCTGAAAGAATGTTGAAAAAAAATTAAGAAGGAAAACGTGTGTACACAAGCCGGAATGGACATTTTCAATTATTCTTTGAAGTATGCAGTCTGGAGTACACAGAGGTACTAAATGAGAGAATAGAGACAATCCATCAAAGAGACAGTCTGTGTAGTTAGAGCTGAAGAAAAAAAAGAATCACCACAAAGGGAACTACCTCACTGAGGCTCAACAACTTCCTACAAGCAGATCTTAATATGTTAAATCTGTCACAACTTACACAGAGAATAATGGAAACTCACCTGTGATATATAAGGAGACACAACACGAGATAATGGCTTCTACTTCCACTCAACCATTAATGCCAGAATCATTTTTCTCCAAATGTCAGTAGACATAAATCCACAAAATTTTGTGTCATGTCTACTTCTTCCATACTAAATGCTTAGTAAACACTACAAAGGATTACACATCAATCAAGCTTCATGAGAGCAGAGACATCTATTTTTATGTTTACTGTCATTGTCGTTACATGCAGTTCTTGCTCAATGTCTGCATTCTTTATTTAAAAGAACTTGAAAAAACAATTTCATTTCTATCAGCCATAGTAAGCGCGTTCATTTTTGAACCTTGCTGTTAAACTTCAGCTTCAGACAGCAAGGAAGAATTTCTCCAGTACTTTTTCAAAACATCTGAGTATTTGAAGATTATTTATCCTGTAAATCTTTGTCACACGGACCTTTATGGGAGTTCAACAACTAGAACTGCCTGCTCAGGAGATAAAATGAAACTTTTTTTTATCATTTGATGTTTTTAGTGTTTCATTTTCCCAATAAAAACACTTTCTTTCAAACAAATAACCTTTTTTTAAAAATTTTTTGGAGTGTGCTTTTAAAAATAGCTTATATTCTAGGGCGGCATTTCATGTTATTGCACTTTCTACAGGAGTGTAAAATCTCAGTTCTTCCCAGCGTTATCAGTATTTACTTTGCAAGTATATACTTTGGATCCTTAAGGTGTCTTGAATGTGTACATCTGATGAAACTATCAATCCCCACCTCCTTGTCCAGTGAACCCCAAAGTTCTTTCTTTTGCATCATAAATCCATGAGAGACCTGCTTGAATTCGCTGGTGATTGCTGTTACCCTTTACAGAAACATGCAAATCAGTGACCTAATTCTGTTGCTCGAGTTTGGAAACAGCAGCTCTATTAATCTGCCTGCTTGAACCATCAATCATCAGAGAGCCAGGACCCTTATTCTCAACTGAGCAGTTCAGGTCAGGTCTGCAACCCTGGAACATGTATTAATACATAAAGTACAAACTTCTCTGATGCTTACCTACCTGCCCTCAAAGTTTAATTACTTGACATTAAACAGGGCACACGTGTGTGTGTGTGTGTGTGTGTGTGTGTGTGTGTGTGTGTGTGTGTGTGTGTGTGTGTGTGTGTGTGTGTGTACGTGCGTGCGTGCGTGCATGCGTGTGTGTGTCTTGATGGCAATAATTGTGTGTTCTTGAGTGTGTGGCTTTTAAGGTCACACATTTTAGGGGTTAAGTGTATCATTTTGCTGTTATTATGCATCTTGTTCCACTTCCCTTTATATTCGGATTTAAATATATTATTATTTAATATATACATATTATATCTTTTGTTATTTATTTCCACTTTCTTAGATTTAAAATTTCATACATGAGATGAAACTGAATGTCTGTTATTAAAGCCCTAGAGAATGTTTTTCTTTTACGTCTGAATCTTCTTCTTTTTTTTTAAATTTGTTGTCAGTTTTATGTATTGCATTGAGACATAATGACATTAAATGTTTATATTTTAACAACAAATCAAGTAAATTTTAATGGCAATGAAGTTCATTTCATAGTTTTCCAAATGACAAACTCAAAAGCCAAAATTGCACAAAAAGTAATGAGATGGGAATCATGGGAAAACTTTAGATATTTTACTTCAAAATAATAGAATAAATCAATTCAAATCTTGCCAAATGTGCAGGTCAGTGAATTTCTGTCACACGACAACAAATTCTTCATCTTCATTGATTTCAATATTGTGAATTTCTGTTTTTTCAAAGATTTTTCCCCTTATTGCCTCAATTTATTTACCGCTACATTAAAAAAAATACATATTATGGTTGGATTCAACATGCTCAAAAAACCTTGCATTTGTGACCCAAGAATAAACATCATACTTATAGTTATACGGAAGAAATGAATAACGGCTTTAAATGAATGGAAAAAGGAATGAATCTGGTTTAACTTGACATAAAATTCAGAATATTTCCATTAGGCATGATGGCAGATGTATTCTTTGGTCCTGATGACAAACAAACTCTCCACAGGTACAGATGCTTCAGAAACACCTTGAAGAGCAGGGCAGCAGTAAAACAGTATTGCGCCCTGAAGCAGGAGTTTGTGTGCAATCAGGCAATTAAATGTAATTAGCAGAAAAAAAAGATTCACGCTGGAACTATTCAACTTCTACAACTCATCCACTTCTGCTGAAATGTTTCTGATCAGCCCCATTCGTGTACATCCATCAAAAGACAACTACTAAAAAAGCATAATACATTTATTTTGCAATTTTAAATCTGATTTATATTGTGTTGAGTCTACTGTAGTGGCAGTTATGTGATTCTGAGGATGTTAACAAAGAGTATTTGCATAATCTCCCTCCGTTGAGTCAGATAATGTTCAGAACAAAAGGAAATACTTCCGATCCATCATGCCTGGTTCCAATTGCCTCCATCCAAAATGTCCTCTAGCAATGCAGGGACGCATTGGTTTCAGTGGCCTGTGGAAGGGAAACATGCTGAAGGGGACATTGCCATCAATCAACACCTAATCTAAGAAGTGGCACAGCCAATGACAAAAGGAAATAAACAAGACAGCCAGGATAATACTGGAAAACTGGAACAACAGCGGGGTGGTGCAATGAATCCGTTCAGCTCATTTTTCAACAGATACACAACAAATCAAATGTTAGTGGAGGCGGCCGGTGCAAAAGGCAGTTACCGACCAAGTATTTGTGACCTTAGAGATGCACTCGTGACAGAAATAGTGAGCCGGAGAGGTCGGAAGGACAAAGAAAATGGAAAATGATGCAAAAGTAACCTGAGGGGACGTGCAACCTTCAGCAACTCTATTTTAAAAAGACATCAGCTGCTATTGTTAAGTCATTACTGTGGAACTGAGCCTGCGCCTGTCACTCAAACTCTTTACATGTGCAGGCATACACACACACACACACACACACACACACACACATGCACACACACACACACTATGTGATGCAAAAGCGATTTCCTAAAAAATAAAGATGCACAACTATTAAGTACTCTAAAAGAAAAGTGCTGGAAAGCAAAGTGCTGGAAATTGCACAACTCTTCTGAAACAGAATACATTCAAAAGTGCAAGTTGTTTTTAATGTCCCCAGTTTGCAGTGTTTTAAACCAGTGGTGAATGGGAACCTGAATATGGTACTTCCTCTGTTTGAAATGTTTTAATTTGGTTTATTAACCAGCACACAAGACAACATAGATATGTATTCTTGATTTTCAGGAGTAGGAACTCTAAACTGTGGTCTGGGGTTCTGTTGTCTTTTGAACATTTTCCCTGTTTCTTACAACCATCAGAAGAAATGGGATATACCGGACATACTGTAGTTCTATTCCTGATTTCTTCTCTGCCGTGTGATGCATTTAAAGAAAATGTCAAAGTAAAAATCCATTGAATATATAAAGAAGGCACAATAAGAAGGCAATAAGAAGAAATAAGAAGGCACAATAAGACACTGGCTTGTGTCCTCTTGTGGCTACATTATATAAAGAAGCCAATAACGTAGTAATAACGGATAATGTAATAGTACCCAATAACTTAATAAATTTGCCTATTTTTGAAATGTATTTGAGCCAATAATGAAATAAAAGTCCTGAACAGATGACATAATGACTTTTGTCTGATAATGTAATAATCAGGGATTAGGATTAGGGTTAGGGGTTAGGTTAGTAATAAATTATTATGTTAGTAGCCAAAAGTTATCACATTATCAGTTCAGGAATTTTATTCAGTATTGTCCAGCTATAATATTATTGGACTATTACATTTTAACTACAGGAACATTTGTCACATTATCAGCTGTTATCATGTTATTGGCTTTAACAATATACAAAACATTTTTACATCCCGTGAAGCGGTGATGTATTGTAATTGTCAGTGTTTGTGTGGTCATAGTCATAGTCAAGTTTATCCGTCCGTCAACAAAATATCTTCACAACCGTTGCAGATAGAAAGATGAAACAAAAAGCACATTACTCGGGTGGCAAAGGGGATGAAAATGAGATGACATTGAGAAGACTAGGTCAAGGTCAAATTTCAACTTTTGTACATTTTTTGGACATATCTCAGGAACCGGATAAGATAGAAAGACAAAACAAAAGGCGTTACATTCAGGGAGCCAAGGGGATGAAAATTATATCACAACCTTGACCTTGAAAAACTAGGTCAAGTTCAAATTTCCAGTTCTACACCTTTTTAGGTACACATCTCGGAAACCTGATGTTAGATATAGTCACTAAACAAAAAGCAACATTTTCAGGAAGCCAGGGGCACAAAAATGTGATGATGTCCCGGGGTGTTGCAGTCTCTGACTGCCTTGTTTCCTTTGTTCCTTCACTGCTATGAACCCCTGCAAATTGTTTCCAAAAAAAGAGAACCTGTGTAACCAAATAACCTCCATTCCTCACAGGATCCAGGCAAAGTGAGCTTAAAACTAATCTAATGAAAGTTCCCTGTGCCATTAAACAATAATCAAATACCTCTTCCACCAGAGCCTCCAAATGATTTAAGTCTCTGGGTATTGGAACAGTTTCATCCTTGGCAGTCTCTCCTATCTGTTACTTGGGAGTTCAGGCGGCAGAGCTGAATGTCAGTGACAGGAACCGTTCTGAATGATCCCACGGTGTAGCCTTAAAGGTTTATGACCTCAGTAATTTAAATCATTTATGCTACAATGATTGAGAAATTGACATTGGAAAGATACATTCCTCACCTCTATCTACATAATAATGAGGTTACTTACAAGACATAACAATCACCTGCCAACTTATTGCTATATATTGACTATCCAGTGTTTAATTATTTGTAATATTTTAGGACAAAAACATATTTTAATTGATTGAACCATTTTATTGATGTAAAGGCTGATTTTCTTTTGTCATTAAAACGACTTTATAGGTACACACAATCTCTGATGATAATTATTTGGAAGCAGATCATGGCATGCAGAGTGACAAGCTGCCATTTTAACAATACAATACGTTTGTTTTTCGGGCCAACAGCCCACCATAAGTTTCAGTTTTGGACCCCCGAGGGGAAAAGTTTGTGCATCCTTGTTTTAGAGAGATAAGAGGCTTAGTGAGAATTCAGTCAGCAGTGATACTTAAACAACTCTGCTTTGCTCTTTTATTCATCACTCACTGTAAGCCTTGTCTGTTGGCTTCCATCAGTTAGACGCTTAATGTCAACAGAAAGGAAATAATTACCAAGATGAAAGTTTCCTTAAACTGTCTGGAAAACAATGCTTGGTTTTACTGAACACATGGAGCAGGACAGATATTTCCTTCAAACACTAGAAATGGATTGTAATGTAAATGTGGTTGTGATAAACTCTGCAGTTCCCCATGGTGATTTAATTTAGTGTGTTCCGTTGCTTTGCTTTTGTGGTCCACAACATATTTCTTTGTTTTACTTTAATCACTTCAGTCAACCTTATTTACTGCAACGGATTCTGTAAATAAGGCCTGGCTAACTCACTGTGTTCTACCTGCCCTACAAACTTGAAAAAGGTTAGCAGTTAGCCAGTGAGCATTTCCCTCAGAAAAGAATGGAGGCCGAAACAGAGCCAAAAAATATATTATTGGACTTTGTTTTTCTGTCAAATGGCCAGGAAGATTGATTGTTGACCTCCAATGCTGCTCTGTCTGAGTTGGATTTATTTTTATTCTGACATGCTCTGGGTAGGTATCCAGTCTTTCCACAGGCATAACTTTTTTTTTTTTTTTTTAAACTGACAACCATCAGGTGCATCCTTCCCATAGCAGAAGAAACTTTTTTTTTCCTTCTCTCATTGTCACAACTTCCTCGTTTTTCATCTGAGGAAGAATCTAATCAAACTATAAATTTGTGCTCCCACCACACTGAGCAATAAGGACTTCTTATCTTCATGTTCTATATCATTTACAGTGAGAAATATTCCAATATTTTACAATATTCTTCCAATGGTTGCTCTTTTGCGTCAAATGGTGCCATCTGACCTACATTTGCCTTCCAACAAGTACTTCGTCCTGTTGGAATCTCCTCTTAAAATCCAGTCTCTTGATTCACACCTCAGCTGTTGGATTGCAGGCCTCTCTAGATTTTCCTCATTTCCAAATATTATATTAAGAACACAAAAGGACAAAACAGGAAGAAACTGGAACAACAGCAGTTCTTTTGGACTTTTTAGGGGGCCTCAAAACCATCCTTCATCTGCATAGCCACAAACAAAAGGATCTTCCTGTAAACTAGCCCATGCCCTGGAACTTAGAGTTCTCTCTCGGTGCCCATTAAGTTTAAGTCTCAGGACACTAGACATGTATTTGTGTTTGCTGATTGGTTTTTGCATGTATATGATCAAAAATAACATCAGGATTAACTACAGATTTAACTTCCACTGCTGAACTGGCTGAAAAAAATGTTGCGGGACTCAATCAGCCCAGATTTCCCGCAAGTCAATTTTGAGCCTTAGTACATGCCAAATAATGAACCTCAAAAATATGAGCACCAACAAAAAAAGATCCAGTCCTTGCCCTTCATCCTTTCAAATGGATATCCCTCAAATACTCGGACATCTGGGAGCTCAGTGTTGACACCATTCCCAAATATTTGTGATCCTTAGTGACCATGAAAAGTATTATCGCAAACGACTATCACGCAGAAGTTCAAATTTGTTTCGATTTGTTTTGCAAGGAACACATCCATAACATCAATCCAGTAATGATTCAAAGCAAGCAGTAAACCAAGCACTGCAGTTGCTAGGAGATATTAAATTTCTTATTTTCACGAAGACCCAATGTGTTGACTAATACATTCACATTTTTTCCTGCCTTTACTGTGTCCATCAGAGACTTTTCTGATGCCTTTTTATGAAACATATTTACGTTGTCCAGCTGGATGTGAATTCTTTACTAATAAAGTTATCTACAAATGTAGACTCATTTGCTTACTGATGTTTCATTTGTGTTATGAATCCATCCATCCATCCCTCCATCCCTCCATCCATCCATCCATGCATCCAGTAAAGCAGTAAATTACATAAATAATGACCTTAAATAGAATTTTTTTTTTAATCTTTTGCTAACACTGCTTGGTGTGTTCATTATTATATTATTAGTTTAAATGTGGTACCATGCGAAAATGACATTAAAGGCGTTTTATCCATCTGTGAGGGAGACGCATTAACCTTAAACTGATATTTAAATGTCAAGACAGTGTGTGTGTGTGTGTGTGTGTGTGTGTGTGTGTGTGTGTGTGTGTGTGTGTGTGTGTGTGTGTGTGTGTGTGTGTGTTTCTGTGTGTGTGTATGAGAAGAATATAGAAAACGTAACTCAATAGAGGCCTACCCTTTCCAGCTGCATATCATATTAGATTATGCAGTCAGAGATGACTGATTGCTAGTGCCAATGTTTTCATCAATTAGCCCATTTAGCAAACAGCACAGAACCTCATCCTCAACTCGCCGTTATTCGTCAGTAAGTGCATGTGAGCTCCTGTAAGTTCATGGTTTTCACATGTTTATGTTGACAAGAGCCATCAATTCATTTCTGTAGTCATTTAGAGAAGTCATGTTGTTGCCAAACCTGCAGCTCTTTAAGATGCTGTTGCATTGAAGAATGTCCTTCATGAAGTTTTTATGAGAAAACGTCATGAAAGTATTACTTAGTCCAGAAGTGAAAAAACATAATTTGTTATAAATTAATAATTTGGTCTTGAAAATATCAAAAATGAGTTGCTAGAGCTAATAGTGTCATTTCCATCTTATTTGATCAAGTAAATATGTACAGTGGAGAAAACAGAGAATGTTGATGTTCTACAGAAGAGATTTGAAATTAAATATCAGAAATAGTTTTTCTGCTGATCCCCTAATTAATGGGCTGACTCTTGCTGCTTCAGATATTGAGATGTCTCATCCCTTATCATACCTTCTGAATAGCTTTTATTGAAGCTGGTTTCAATGAAGTTCTGTATTATCATTTTACTATAATGAGCACCAGATGTGTCGTTACTTTTACCGTGATCCTTATAACATTGCAATGATTGTTATTTTCAGCGCTGGTGAAAAGCCAGACGAGTATTTGGCAGTGCAGTGGTTTGTTTGAGTGTGCATGGAACCATAGTTCTGGTCGAGTGATCTGGACTCCTCTAGTGAGTGAAAACAGCTGGAAATCCAGATGGCTGCTGGAAGCCCTGGGATTGGACCGGGTTAAATGTCTAGTAAAATGGGCAGTAGATCTGTGTTATTATAACACTCTATCCAAAGCTACAACAAAGTGAGTGATTCTTTATTTTTTCATTGAATAATTAGAGAGAGACAGGGATAAATTAATATTGATGATAGAGATAGACAAAGATTACTTTAAAACATGTCATGAAATACAAAAGGAATAATCCTAAATAATTAAGTTCATCTTTTCATTTTTCACGTTAGAGATGAGATGATGATCATATATATGATGCATAACACCCTCAATATCGAGTTTCACTCTTATCAAATGATCTGACATCTTTTTCACCTCCAAGACACTCCCAACTAACTCTTTTTCTAAACTCCATTTCTCGTACCATCAACACCATAGTAAATTCATTTGAATAATGCTCCTAAGCTTCTACACTTACTGCCTTTCTGCCAGCCCTCCTGCACACACAGTAAATCCATCTTTCTCCTTATCATCATGTTAACCAACTCTCTAGCTTTTCCTGTCATTGTCCCCACATTCAAAGTTCAGATCGTGGGGCTGTCTGTTCCTCTTCTCTTTCTCACTGAGAATCGGCCGTATGCCTCTCCTTCTTCTTGTCTTTCCATCGATACCCTGTAGGTTAACGGCGCTGTGGCGGACGTTGTTAACCCGGGTTACGTCCGATGTAGCATGGAAACCAGAGTCATCACATTGCTCATCAAAAAATCTCCTCAAAGAAAGTGATTCATGATTCTGTCATTACATGCCACGTTTTAAGAACAGTTTGGTTCGAAATACAATCTTTTTCCAAGGGGTTGGGATATCAGATCTTACCAAAATCTCTAAACTTTTCAGGATCCTAAATTGCCTCTCTAAAAATAGGGTGCTATCGAGCAGATCCTAACTGGGGTTTAGAAACACACCCATGCTGAGATCTGAAGATAGACGCCTGGAGCAGGAGTCAACGCAGGGTGACACAGCAGCCATCAATCAGGAGAATTCCACGGCACATACAAAAGCTGCTACTTGTGTTCCAGTTGGTGATGCCGGAGTTTATTTTTGTTGTGGCATCCTCCTGTCTGCATTAGCTGTAAAAGCTTTTAGCAACAGAAGCATTCTCGGAAATGCTAATAATATCAATACATTAATTATGATGCAATGCAAATGTCTCCGTGTGATGTACAGGACAAAATAGTGCTTCTCTAAATATATCGGAGATGAAACCCAAATACTAAAGTGACAACTGGGCCACTTTCAGATACATATACATATAATACACAAAACATACAGTAAATATACTGTTAGAATTTTAAGACATAAAATGTAAAGAGGATTATTTTAATATATCAAACAGAAGCAATATGTCTATTAATATCAATGTAAACTGATTGTCAAAGAGGTCAGACTGAAGTGACTGCCATTCAATTTAGCTGCAAAGACAGGATGCTTATTCAGCACGAAGGGCAAAATCAATTTACCAATCAGTGTAAATGACTGTAGATCAAAGAAATTAAAACAGTCCAAATCAGGATGCAGCCCTGAGAGTCCCAGGTGAAATTATCTCCCATTGCGAAGAAAAAAGAAAAGTTGTTTCTGTTTGAGAGGCAAAAGGCCCCGCAGAGCCAGAGCGAAACGTCCGTGCAGTCACACTCACAAGTTAGCAAAATGAGTCACTCTGCAGGAGCAGCCGGTGGTAAACCAGCAACAGAAAGGTGTCTGAAATATTTCTCCATGCTTCACCTGCCAATCTACACAGAATAAATCCATTTAGAATCATTTAGACACGGCAAAGGAGCTTCAGTGTTTATTCATAACCAAAGTCCTGCAGGAAAGGTGATGTTTTTCTATGATTAATAGATGAGACCAATATTTTCTACTCATACTGTAAATGTATTGATTTTACAATGTATTTTTAGGGAAAACCAGAGAATGTGCAATGACATTTTGTTGAATCACACACTTAATAGAGCTGATCTGAAATACGACAAATCATTGTTTGAAGCGCTTCTAAATCTGGCACTAAGAGATACTAATTTGTGGGCACCCCCAAAATAAAATTAGAAACAGAGGGGACCCCAAACAGCCATACTTTGTGATTAATTTTTTTTATGGTGTTGCCATGGTCAGTTTTGCTTTGGGTGTGGTTTGACCGGAAATGGATGGGACTTCAATCGAAACATTATTTTAAGTCTGAAATTGATATGGATTGATCAGAAGTTGCTATAATTATTGTTTATTTTAAAAGTATTTTCCAGAACAGCCTCAAAATTGAGATCCAAATCAATGTTTTTGATCACAAAAGTAACAGAACTATTTACAGAACAAAGTTTTTTATGAACTTAGAACATGAAGTGCATTAATGAATACAATGCATGTAATGAGAAATTATGGACAAGTATGCATATACAAGAATTGTCATACTCAACACAACTTCCTAATTTTTTATTTTTTTATGTTTTTATTTTTATGATCAAAGTGTTTTTTTCAATTATTTATTGATTTTTACCCCCTAATGTTCTTGCCATTTTTGTCACACAAAGTAAAACAATGAATAAAGTGTATGTGCATGTGTTTGTGTGTGTGTCTGTTAATGCATGTGTGTGTGTTCAGCTCTATTTGGTAAAATGTAGGGAGGAGCGGGCACTGTGTGTGACTGAATAATCACAGAGTGTGAAGACAGTCATTTATGAAGGTTTTCCTTCAGCACGAGCACGAGTATTGACGAGTTTTACTCGTATCGTGCTCGTCAAAAATGCGTTATCTGTACACGATACTTGTCTGAAACGAGTAACCAGCTCAACCCTAGTAATAAATGTGTCTTAAATGGGACGGGGACACATTAGGCTTCTTTTCCAGAGACCACACTAAGTCTCATGTCAACCCTGTTTTTGGGTGACTCGTGTAGTCAGTGATCTCATATCAAAGATGAACATGTGTGTGTACGCAAAGTTGTGTTTGGTTCTTCGACACACATTTTGAGCTGCACATAGAAGCAAAGCAAGAAATAGCTTCATCAGATTCTGTCAGTCTTCAGAAGAACTGTTTTTTTCCCCCAATTTGTTCGCTGTCATCATGCAGGTATTGAATTTACATAAATACTTGTATGTGGTGAAACATTACTGTATGCTTATATGCATTGTATGTTCTCAACATGTAACATTATGGCTAAATTTATATGACTTATTCATACTAAGTTAATAAAATAAATTATGTAAGGAGTGATAATGGACCACATTGAACCACAATGAACATCAGTTTAATATTTCTTCTGCATATATTTATGAGGATGTAAATGGTAAATGGACCATACACATATAGTGCCTTTCTAGTTTTTCTGACCCTCCTACATACAACCTAATCACTCCCATTAAAAATCCACTGCAATTCACTCGAAGGAAGCTCACAAACAAGACCAAAATGAACATCAGGTAAAGGATCCAAATGGAAAAAAAACAAACAAACAGGCAACAATTATATTCTAGTTTGTCAAATATAGTTTTAACAATAACTGATATGAAAACAAAAGGATGACCTTTTGTTTAGAATGAAGCTAATTTTGCCCACAAACAACGTGCATTGGTAAGTGAATGCTGATTGGTCCTCCGACAGGTTATAGAAAAATCAAGTGGACTCATTAAGTTTATCAACCAAATATATCCAAAACTTAAAGAAAAATGGCAAGAGAAGAACGGAGATTCATTTTTGTCTAACTCTTGAGCACCCCCCTGCATACCCAGAAGTGCTGAGAGTGACATGCACCTGTCCATGAAAACATCTGTGACAATTCAGACCAATGGAACAGCCATTAGGAACAAATTATTGACACTTCAACATATTGCCTGCGGAGGCGAGCGACCAAACCATCGGCCTGATCGCCCTGTTGTGACAGATATGTCAAAAAATTCTCATTAATATAGTTATACGTTGCTTTTAGAGATAATAACCAGGCTCCAGTTCGACATTAAGTGCATTCTGCATTGTTGTTGTTGTTTTTCTCCCATTTATCTACATAAGTCGATTAGCGAGTAGATACAATGGAAAATCAAGACAAATGGAAAAAGCGCTGTTTGTAAATGTGGTACAAGAGGAGCATTATGACTGTAAACTACATCATTTATTTATCATTACTGAAGACAGCTGTACCCAACTGGAATAAATGTAATTAAAGGGACACAATTCCAAACGTGGAGTCTTTTTAAACCAGTCACACCCCCTGACACCAGATGGCTAGGAGGTTTGTGCGTCTTTATATTTATGCTTGTGTTTGTCTTTGAATGTGAGTGTGTGTGTGTGTGTGTGTGTGTGTGTGTGTGTGTGTGTGTGTGCGTGCGTGCGTGCGTGCGTGCGTGTGTGTGCATGTGTGTGTGTGTGTGTGTGTGTGTGTGTGTCTGCACTTCGGAAATGTGAGCTCAGCAGGATGCACGCCGTCTCATGGCCGGCGCCCAAGGGTTTGACAAATAGGATCTAGCCCAGTGGTGCTGCTTATTAGCAACATTTGTATGAAACCTCACCTGTGAGCGTGTTTATGTGTGTGTATCACTTAACATTTGAATGTGATGTATGAGCTCACCTTTTGCTAGACTTGTAGTCAGCATTTCCCGCATGCAGATACACACCTTAGCTCGGCTCGCAGCTAATCTTCCCTTAATACCTGCGACTGCTGCACTCGTCACCGTCATAGAACTTCTATCCAGATCGCTGCTTCATGATAGGCCGCTGGAGAAATGTTTGGGCGCATGAACCGCTGAGAAGAGATGTGCAGTTCTCATGTAAATGCGGATATCATATAATCTAATCCAATCTAGGACCAGACATTTTTCCTCCTCAGATATTAGCATATTAACAACACTGCAGACATACATTAAAAAATAGTACATTACTGTTACTCATTTATCAAGTCAATGATTTATCAATTTCAAGAAAGAAAGCCTTACTTAATACAATCCCTAACCCTAAAGTCAAAGCTGTAGACATGAATATAGAACATTACACAGTCACTTCTCTCCTAAATCATTTATCACAGTCGTAGCTTGCTCAGGGGTGGTGGTATAAAAACATTAGTTCATGGCTTAGAGCATGCAACACCGATGTGAAACACTAGCAGATACTAAAGCCCAATCCCAATCATCTGGAGGTATTCCTCAAAATCAAATCCTCAGATGGAACTCTATCTGCAGAGGAGCATTCTGAAATCAGGGCACAATGAAAATATTATGGTAACGGGATATTAATACTACTGACATCAGTGAATTTACATCATAGCGCTCTTCCTTGTCACTTAAATCATGGTTGCTTGACTATAATGTATAAAGACAGAGTATTTATGATGCATAGTTGAAAGAAGAGAACAAATCAGGGACAAAACAAGATGGAACAGTAGGACTGAGCACAAGTCTGCTGCTTCAGCACAAAGGACAGAACCATGAATTTATCGATACACAACACGACTGAGCTGCTGATATTTCAGAGCCGTGGTTAGGGCCGCAAACTCTTGAACTTGCGCAAACCTCAGTTAGATAAATGATCAATAAGTCAGGCAGAGTAAGGCAGTCAACTAAACAACACAGATGCCCCTGAGGGAGAGAAAGAAAGGACGCTTTCAGGCCAACTTGTTAAGACGACAGCATCATTCTCACGTCACTTACTGTACATAATAATCTCAGAAAATGTTTCAATGGTTGACGTTGGAGCAGAAAGGATCTAAGCAAAGCTCTGCAAGATTGCTATTCAGCACAAGATATGAAAAAGTTGGGATGAAAAATACCTGAAAAGCTTTTGCTCAACACCTTTAAAGTGAGTTTCCTCTTTTTATTGGAATGAAAGCAATAACAGTCACAAAAATCCAGTCATGATAATCAAGGATCCCCAGCAGTTTATCAGATGTCAGCAGAAACAATGCTGTTCAGCTGAACATCGCCATTTTCTGGTCGTGGGTCAGCAGCTGCGTGTCGGGATAAAACCAGACGTCCCACAGGATCCTGGCTCTGTTGTTCTTCTCCCCTCTCGCTGTTGTCTCCCACTGGGACCCGGGGCCTTCTAACCCATACTCCCCAGCTACATGGTTCTGTCTCTGAGTAGATATTGTCCCAGCCCCGGGGGTCCTGTGCGCTATGGTCGACCCTGCCCCTGTTGATCCAGTGCTCAGTGATGCCACAATCATAGATGAACACAGATCTATATTTCACTATAGGTTTGATTCTACAGTTTTCCACTCCTCTTGCAGTTTGACTATGCTATTATCTTTATTAAGCGAACATTTAATTTTAGGATTTTTCACAGGAGACTCACAAATAAATGAAATTTACAAACAGCTGCTGATGACAAAGTAAGTGATGTTATCCAGTAATTAAGCATTACCACATCACTGCTTGTTAAAAGTTGAGTCTACAGCAGTGGATCAGTCCCTCCTAATGAGACAACTTAGCATCCTTTAATGAAACAGGTTGTTTGAAACTATCACCTTGTTAAAGCGAAACGACAAATCAAATTATTTTGTCGTGTTCAACGTAGCTGCAGGTGTGGTGTTTCACACTGTGTCTCATTATCTGTAGAACAAACCGGGGAGGATGCCAGAGCGAGTGAGAAAGAGAGAAGGAGCAGAATACAGCCACCATTAAGTTAATGAGCTATGAAATGTATTTCTTAGCCTATAGTCCACATCCCCCTAAATATCAGCTAACACGGCTAATGAACTTCACACTGCTATCAATTACCTGGAGCCGTAATGGCCTGGTATGGGTTTCAATGTGAAGGATGGAAAGGAGTGACAGACATTCCTACAGGCATATAACACCAGATTCCTATCACTGTTCAATAATGTATGTGTAATTGGGGGAAAAAAGGCGTACCATGGTACTGACTATTTGCAGCAATTAAAAAAGTAATTTATAGGAGGAAAATATCAAATATCAATTCAATTTATCACATTTATTTGTCTTAACATGAGTGTTATTTCAGACAACACGTCTGGCTTCGGTCCAACCACTGTTTAAGTCTTCGTCAGCAACCTGGACAGGAAATGCGACAACTTTCTCACACTGTGTCCTCTGGAACAAATATTCTCTCATAAAATGAGTCTTGATGGATGCATGTTGTATTTTTATCACACTGTAGACAGTTTCTATGTTTCATGGGTAAGAAATGTCTTGAACACATTTTACCTGCATTGGACTGTGTGCAACAATCTCAGCAAGGTGCTGATGTTTAATCTATATTTATTTAAGCCGAGCGTACCCAAATTTCACCAACATTTTTTTGGGCGTCCTGCAATTCAATGAACTAAACCACTTCTACAGATACATGAATAATGTATACTGTATGTATTTAGTGACAGACATTATTTTATTTATAAATAGGTATCTTTTCCTCTATTATGGCTTCATTTTCAGGCAAAGCTAGATTTTTAGGAGCAGCAAATTACAGACGGCTTCACAAAGCGCCTGAAGAACCTGCAATGTTCAGTGTTCAATTTCAGTTCCCTGTAATCCTCTAGTCATATTTCTTCCATCATCCATCTTGAAATAAACTTAGTGATTTGTTCAGACAGGTCTGATGGTGCTCAGGATTCATAAGAAGGATGGATTGATAAGATTGATAAGGAGGATGGCTGCTGTTCTATGTAATTTATGTAATATAGAGTATTGTTTTTCCAAGGAGAAGAGAAATGAACCTTCATATTCATCGTTGTTGGCTTAGTGTGGGTGATCATTATGATTCCTGGCTTTATAATAATGTCTTTGCATACCTGAATTTTTACTCAAGGTCAGCTCTTAATGGAACGGGAAACTGTGAGCATAAAAATAACTGTATTTAGACACATTTCCACGAAAATATGCTCCTTTACATAGCCTGTACATCATATGACTTGTCCTAACAGGATATGCTGGGTGTAACATTTTGGTGAAATATTATATCAATCATCTATAACCAGGAGATTTAGAAATCAGTTAAATTAGCAGTTAACTCAAAAAAAACAAGTTCTATCAACATGTAACGTAACAAAACAGCAAGTTTGGCTCAAGGAACATATAATATTAATTCTTTAACTTTCAGAAATTAAGTTAACTGTGGAATTGTTCAAGGCCTCATTATTGCTGAACACAGCAGTCACTCAAGAACTGATTAGCCAACAGGGACACACTCCAGCCCACACAAGAAGTTTATACAAGAATCGCAAACAAAAAAATAAATAAAATAAAGTCAGACCAGGAGGAACAAATGAGGGAGCTGGGAAATCACACAAGACATTTACACACTGAAAATCCACACATATACGCACAAAAACTTTGTCAGCCTAATGTCTACATCCCTGATCCTGAAGCAACAGAGGATGAGAAACTGGTTCCATTCTTTAGGTAATTGATTTACGTTCTTCTTTTCTTTTTAAATATAATTTTAATGTGAAATATTGATGTTGTTTACACACTTTGTAGGTGTGGGGAATGAGTAACCAAATTTTTTTTTTTAAATCCTTATTGTACAGACAACAATATAGCAATAAAAAAAATATTCTTTCTGCACATTTCTACTTTCCTTTCTTATACAAGTATCTTCTACCAATAAAATATTCATGTTTCACCTATTCTACAATAATAATATAATAATAATCCTCTATTTTAAATGAAGACAACAGTTATGACATTTCAGTTGTGGTAAAAATCAGTGACGCTCACTCACTAAATTCAGTCTTTCAGGATTTATCCAGATTTTCGCACATTTTGTGATGAATAACAGGGTGTTTCTTCATGCAAAATACATTTGGGGTTTAAAATTCTGTTTTATTTAAGGCGTTGAGTGACATTTCTGACCACAACAACGAAGGGAGAATACAGAATGTTAAGACTAAACAAGTCAGAAAAAAAGAATCTCTCATCTTTTCCTTACATCAAAAATATATTGTAGACATTGCACTGACAAAACACAGAGTTGGATCACACAAAATGAAATATACATACAGTGAGAAGCACCTTACTCTTCACTTAGTCACCCAACTCCTCCTGTTTCCCAGCCTTCATCTCCACTTCCTCCTTTCTTTCCTTTTGACACTAATAAGCAATGAAAACTGGTGTCTGCTGGATTTCTATACAACCGACAGTCATCTCAAATAAAATCAGCCTCAGCAGGACTTTCCTAACCTCACACACAGCGACACTCTCAGACAGCCACAGGAAAACAGACACAAAGAGGTTTTGAAAAGTCCTGCTTGCGATGAATGGATAAGGAATGTATTTTATGTCTTCGGATTGAATTCAAATGTGAAGGCCACAGTGAACCCGCCTATAACGACTGCGATCTTTGGGTCCTATCCCAGATGGTTGGAAGAGGTATCAGTCAATCATCACTAATATCAAATTATTATCAAAGAAATATACTTAAAAGGCTCTTCCTCCAAACTGTACTCCGCTGAAGTATTTAAGTATAATTATGTTCTGCACACTTGTGTTCTAAAATTCACCTGTAGATCACCAGTGACAGCTTCATCTTCATCTAATTTCTTGAGTTCATTTCTTTCAAAACTATGATGACATGGATGTCATTAAATACCACTTTTGTTTAAAGCAACATGAAATATTGAAGAAAAAAGGTTGCATTTAATAGTTGATGTTCAAAATAAATCAAATCAGAGCATATTCCATGTATGAATCTATTCTTTCATTAACACCAGTTCAGACACTTTTCTTTAGATCTGCATTCTTAATAATTAAAACTGTGTTTTATGTCTTGATGTAAATAAAAATCTGAACACTTCAAGTCATTTTGTACCTTCTCAAAGAGAGGAGCGACAAAGATGCCAGAAGCTTTTCTTTGGCAGAATTGAAAAGAGATGGAGATGGTGTATTTGTCTTGAATAAAAAAGTATATGCTGATAAGAAGATGTACGAAAGGAAAGAGGAAGAAGATGCCTTTCAGGTCTCCAGCCTGGAATAATCACAATATGTAAAACTGTCATCTATATATTTAAAAGAGATTATTAGTTAAATCAATACAGAGGAATTTTGGCCTGCATATATCTTCCCTTAAACACACACACACACACACACACACACACACACACACACACACACATACACACACACACACACACACACACACACACACACACACACACACACATACACGCACACACATACACACCTCCCTGAGAATTTAAGTCACAGGCCAAATGTGATTGTGTTGGAGGCAGAGCGATGGGAACAATTGTTTGGACAGTGTGTTGAGCTATAATCCCTTCATCTGGACCCACTCGCTCTTTGTATTTTCAATACACACACACACACACACACACACACACACACACACACACACACACACACACACACACACACACACACACACACACACACACACACACACTCGTTGCCCTGCATGATAGTAGACTGTCACCTCCTTTGTTTGCAGCTTTTCTCTCGCTGCCTGTCTTCAGCCCTCAGAATTAAGATCAAAAATAAATACTAGACAGAGATGTGGAGCCTGATGGAGAAGAGGGTCCTTTGAAGTTCCTGGATGATGCATCCACAGACATTTGTTAAATGTATTTTTGTGTGTCTTGGTGCGTCAGTGACTTGTCGCTTTGTCACTCGCTGTGGCCCAAGTCAACGGATTCACTTTATAAGTTTGATTACATCAGTAGAGACTCATTTATGATGTCAATGGTTTTCAATGGTTTGACGTTGACAGATGCGGGCGTTCAAAAGTTTAGAGAAGGTCGAATTAAGTTCACCTGTAAAGCTTATAGTGGATTTCAGTTTCATCCTGAAATTTCACCAATATCCCTACCATCTTGTGAGTAGTGTAAACATATAGTATACAGTGGTTATAGCACATCCACGACAATTTAAATAGCACCCTGTTTCCCCCTCATATTATAATAATGATGAGCTGCTATCACATCAAATTACAAACTGGAAATTGCATAAAATGTGCCATTAAATTCATTTCAGTATAGATTTTCTTTTACTATGTTTTCCATGCAGTGCCTTTGCTTGCTTCAGGACAGGACTAAGGGAAAGTAAGTCACTACCGCCATAGAAACAAAACACATTTATGGATCTCTGCTAGTGTAATTTCACCAAGCACTTAGTCTTAATTACCAAAGACTAGGAGAAAAAAAAACTACATCTCTTTTTGAAACCACTTCATTAAAATCCTTCACATCAAAGGTTTGCTTGTGGCTGAAAGATCTTTAATGTGTCCATGAGGGGAAATAAATCAAGGCTGGAATATCAACATGATGACCCAACAATCAATAAGCTGTAACATCAACAAGAGTGTGACGGGTGTGGTTAGGACCCGAATGCAGCAGACACAAAAAAAAGTCCACATTCATAGTTTTAATCATCCAAAAGCCTACAACAGGTTGGCAGAAGATCTGAGGTAAGGAACAAACAAACAGGGAAAACACAGGAAACAAGCAAAATCACATGCGAGTCCAAGAAATCTGAAGAGCAGGACGAGTTGATGACAACCTGGCAGCGAACTGAGGTCTGAGCGGAGCTGAAGTAGGTGGAGCCTGAGTGGAGATGGGAACAGGTGGCTGCAGGAACACATGTGACCGGAATGAGTGGATTGATTGGGAGTGAATTCAGGATACAGAAGACGGGAGGGAAAACTGGAACTGGGACCACGACAAAGACAAACTATTTATACAGAATTTTTCAGACAAAAAAATACATTTTATTCCTGTGATGCACCAGAGCTGAAAACTGCAAGTCTGGCATGGATCATCATCTTGCAACACTCTAAATATTAATTCATTTATAACAAACAAGCAAACAACACTGCTGATGTGAATGAAGTCGTCAGTATTAACTAGATCCGAAATACTACATCCATGATTGAAGCACGATTCTTCCGCATCATTTGGGATATAAACAAGAAACGTTTTAAGCTACATGCTGAAATAAAAGCACTGATTCGCAAGCCTTTTTTTTTTCTGTTTTTTTCCTGGATGCTGAAAATAATAACACCGCTGTTAGAACATTTAGAAGAGGAGCTGCATTTATAAATGAAATGAAACGTTGCTCTGGTTTGAAAGCGACTCAAAAATAGAGAAGCAGCAAACCCAAAAAAATAAAGATGGCAGAACAAACGGTTGGCATTTCTTCTCCCTGACAGATCGGATTGGAGCAAATCAAAGGATTTGTGCTTGTCGACACGCAAATGAAGACTAGAATGAAGTGTGCAGCTCAGGTGGGATCGATAACACGACCATCTTTTAACCATGTTTTGTTGAACAAACTAATTAATTCATTGCCATTAGATTTCAGTACATTCTTGACGCTTCAACTGCATCAGCCATAAATCAAGGTGTGAAGTAATTACACAAGTTAAAGAGACAGACCAGCAAAAATACACTTTCCATGAGAAAATCTACTATATAATAGTTTTTCCCACATTCTGTGCAGTCTTGCAGGTCAAGGTAAAACACCCCTAATGTTCTGTATCCACATAGCATGACGCTATCAAGCGGCGTCTCTTTAAAATAGCACACAGCTTCTCCCCCATGTTCATTAGGAAGGAAAACCTGTTTTCCGTTGTAATGAGACTCGCTGCAGCTCTTAGCAAAATGTCCCTGGTTTGCGTTTGTGAGAGAAAAAAAAGAGAAGGATGTGAAAAGAGAGGACAGGGAGCCTATAACCAGTAGGAGGCATCTCTCATGCACCCGGCATAAGTTAATGGACGAGCAAATGATAAAGGTCATGAACTCAAACACGTGGGTCAGAGGAAGCTAGAGGTATGGTGTAACCTGCAAAACACATACACACACACACACATGCACGCAAGCACACACACACTTCAGCCCTAAATTAAATGTCATTGTCAGCATATGTGCAATGCTGAATGAGTTGACAGTCAGCCATCCCATTGCTGTGTAGCAGAGGCGGCTGCTGCATTGTGTGCCATACAATAGTGATTAGGAGGGCGACAGAGACAGTAGGAAAGCGAGTGAATCTTATTGTGCATTTAACAATGGCATTTTAGAAGAAAGCAAGAGAGAGAAGAAGAGATATGAAAAAGGTTTTTATTGGCTGTTGTAGAATAGTGTTTCACTGGATGAGCTTAGAGGAGGAACAAAGAAAAGAGATTTAACAGGAGATTGACTGGATCTGTTCAGACTGTCATTTCAAAGCGGGGCATTCAGCCACACAGGCAGTGTTTCACTTTCTCTACCTTTAACAGGGCTTTGCTATGAAGCCACAGAGTTTCTTTTGATTGTGATCAAAAGGCAGAAATGGTCAAGAACAGAGGTCGGAAACAAACGCTGTGAACAGAAAATAAATTCTGTTCCTCGGAGACACACCAGCGAAGTACCTGAGGTAATGAAGTGTAGTAACAAATATGACAAAATAGAATAATATTAATTAAGGCATGTTGCTCTCTATACAACTAAACTATATAACAAACCCAGTTGTTATAAAAAAAATTAAATATATAATGAATACATGAATCAAAGCAATAAGCAAAGCAAGAGAAAGAAAAGTGACACTAAGTTGTATTAATCAAAGTAGGTGCCAGTTCATCTCCTTGAGCCTTGAGCCCAACATCTCTTTGTTTGTGTGTTGCTTTCATGAATATTGGTGCATAAAAGGAAAAAATCCTTAGTATGGGATGAATAAAGGTAGCTTTTCCTTCTACTCTTTGTGGATCTACTTGATTGATCATGTTTTAAAACAACTGTAGCAGTGACAACATGTTGATCTAACTGCTAGCCTCCTTCATTCTGAACATGTTTGCATCCAATTTCTCATCCTTTAAGCAGCATTTTGCTGAACTTCTGCTAACAGGGGTGACATCACTAGTCATCAGTGTGATGTCAGTGTTTATCCAGTATTTATTCATTATGTAATGCCTGAGTAGTGGATGTGTGCAATTTCCTCTGGGATTAATAAAGTATATATCTATCTATCTATCAATTCTTTTGCCAACATCTGATAATTATGCAAATGATGATGTGATGAATGGCGTCTCATCTGCTGTCCAACCACTACAACTGGTAACTTTAGGGGATGAACCAAAGAGTGGGGGACACTAGAGCAGACCAGGACAAAGTTTTTTACTGCGTTTATCAAAAAGCAAATTGAGTTGCAACTCATCACATGCGATTGCATCATGCTTGGGATTTGAGTTTCTGTCAAGTTGTTGTCATTACTGTGATCTCCCTCCCGCTGTGACTTGTCAGCAGTAGTCGCTAACCGTAAAACAAGCGCTTGGCTTTTGGAAGGTCGTCAGCTAAATTAGGGAACCTGGGCTCACAGATACATACCTGAAATCCACCCCGCTGCTTTCATTTGACACTTTCAACACTGGCACAACACAGACGACACATCCATGCATCACTTAGACAGCAAATGTGAAAATTAAAAAGACTGAACATGCATATGAAACATTTCCTCTGACGGCACAATTGGCCAATTTTTCTGTCATGATTAATGAATTTTATAATTATTAGAACAAATTTTGAGTGCTTCCCTTCTCAGTTGTTTTTTCCCCCCCTCCTGCTAATAGTGTGGTGCAGCACAGAGAAGACTGTGTCCATTCAGAAGAAGAAGGTGACCAGCATTATCAGGTTCCATGATGCATCTCCATTAAGCTCCTTAACGCATCAAATGAAATAAACTGAAATAAAACCACTGGTCTCTGTGTATTAAGTGTCTGTGAGTTTCTTATTAACCTTCAGCACTGTGGTTGATGGAAGTCATGTGACCAACCATTTCATTCTTTCTTTCATTACAGGCTTTTGTTGCGCCTTAGCCAAGGACCTCCTTCCAGAGGTTTAATCATAAGCTGTGTGGGCTCTTGTGAGTGCCTTCTAGTTATAAGAAAAAAATGGCTTACACTTCACTGTAATTAATCTTTCAGATGAGATGAAGCCCAAAATAAAATCATGGTTAATATATAATGGCACATTGACTTTGAGTTGTTTTGACTTGGCGAGAATTAAATGATAGAAAATGAAAAAGGTTTATTAATACACTTATAATCTGCTTCATTTGATGACCTTCCTGTTAAAATTAGACTTCTAATTTAACAACTACATGCTGATCCCCAATATAATCTGGACCTCTTTTCATAACCAAAAGGCGACCTGAGAGGGTGGTCAAATGTTGCCCCGGTGGGGCAGAAAATATGTTCTTAACTCTGAGCTCTGCAGAGAAGCAATAGTGGAAATTCGTCAGCACACTGCAGCCACAAGATTAAAGATTTTTACCAGAAAGAAAAAGAGCACCTGTAAGGTACCGCGGTTTGATGCGCTGGTGATAACTGCCATGTGACGGCTTACGTCACCTCCGTGGGAAACCGTAGGTCAGGGATACACAACAGGCAGAACGCCAGGGGTTTATCATTGTAAATTCCAGGGAATCTCGTTCGGCTGTTGTCAACAAGTCAATTTATATTACTTCCAACTCTCCGTCCATCTGTGAAAATCAAACCCACTTAATCTTTTTCCAATTCTTGTCACACTCCACAGTGAACCAGGAAGATAATCTGCAGTTAAGGCCAGATTTGGGTGACAAGTACGAATGAATCCTAATCCATTTTAGATTGATTTTAGTCAACTTGCTGTTGACCGTTCTTTGTCACTTTAGATTTATCCTCTTACACAACAGTGTTGCTGCTGTGGAGGAACATGTACCAGTAAGGCTTTATTAGAAAGAACTGACAATCACAGCAAATTATTAAACCACACAACCAGGTCTGAAGAAATTGTACAAAGCAGGAACTTCTAGAGGACAGAGAACATTAGACATACAGTACATATTATTGACCTCATCATAAGACAAAATGATCCCAGACAACAATCAGCAACCATTTAAATTTTGGGGAATTTAAAGGATGATTCAGCCACACTGGTCATGATCTTCGATTCCCCATTTTAATATAATTGTTCTCAAGTTACCACTATTGCAATAATGGATGATACTGTACTGCCCGACATGATGCACACACAACAGCTCCAGCTCAGATTATACTGAGCCATAACAATCACACTAATAAGATTGAAAAAGCACCGCTGTCATTGTATTAATGAGGACTCAAGCAGCTCTATGAATTACAATCATTAATATTTGTGAATGTGTAAGATTGCATTGCTGCATCTTGCCTGTGATTGCTATTGTTTTGTGTGTGTGCATGTGTGTGTCCCTTATCTAAAGGTTAATGAGTGAGGAGTCACCACGTTGTCTCACCGACATCCCTTAACTTTATGGTTAATGATGTCAAACGCCAGCAGACATGGTGTGTGTGCCAACTATGTCTGCGTGTGTGTGTGTGTGTTTGTGTCTGTGTGATTCTTCCTCTTTCAGTTTTTGGTCTGCAAAAATGAATGGAATCAATAGAATGGGCCTGAGAGGAAAGACGACCGAGGATAATGGGAGTCGAGGATTAATGGGATTAAATGGGATAATTACGAATTCCTCATCTGGAGCTATTGATGTACCTTATCTTGATTTTTTTAGTAAAAGCTAGCAAAAGCACAAGCCTTTAAAATATTGTATAGAATTTTTAAAAGTAGTTTTGAGTCCATCTGACACCTGAGAAACACACTACTTCAGCTGTGAGCAGCATAACTGATCATCCAGCCTGAGACTCAGCCTAAGAAGTTTCCCCCAACAGGTCAAGTTGCTTCTGACAAAATCTGAAGCAAAGCTCATAAATAGCACCTGTAGGTGCAGAGAAAGGCAATCAAACATTCAGCGTTAACTCAGCAGCTATCCAACTGTGTGACATGAAGCTCTGCTGTGCGCAGGTTCAGAAGAAGTAGGTCAGAATCTGGAGACGGATTGACAGAAGAGAGACAGCATGCCCAGAATTTAATCCGGGAGACAAGAAAAAAAGCAAATAAGAGAAAGGAAACAGAAAGTTTAAATGTTGATAAAACCAACCCACCCAGGGATGAAATATGTTTCAGTCCAGACATAACATTTGACAGATTCTGCTAAATTTGGTTTTCCATGTTTCTCACCAGAGATTGGTTGAAAACGTCTCAGGAAAAGTTTTTAATCAATGGGAGAAACAATTAGAGTTTAGGATAAAGTGAAGATTATTAATTTAAAGCAATATTTTGGTTTTTGCATTTAAAAAGAAGAATAACAGAACAGAGAATCAGAGGAAATTAAATACATTAAAATCAATACAGCTGCAGAACGTGAGTGAATGAATGGATGTCAGCTCGACAGAATTATATCAATAATACGTCTCATTGCAATAATGTAGCCCTGTGTGTGTGTGTGTGTGTGTGTGTGTGTGTGTGTGTGTGTGTGTGTGTGTGTGTGTGTGTGGTTGTGTGTGTGTGTGTGTGTGTGTGTGTGCATGTGCAGGCACATACAGATAGCTGAATTGTCAGCAGTGTAGTATGATTTACACAAAGCCTTTACGGTAAAGCACCCCAAAGAACATTAGACAAATGACACAAGAACAGGAAAGATTGATTATAGGCAGATAGTCAAAGGGCAGGCAACTGTTACCTCACACACACACGCATGCACGCACACACACACACACACACACACACACACACACTGAGGAAGTAACATCAGGACTGAAATGAGCTGTAACTAAAACTCATCCTAATGGTTCCATTTAGCTGGAAAGCATACCCTATTAAAAATGCATAATGCATAAAGTCATGTAGACGCACCACTCAGAGCTGCTGTGGGAACAAGATCATAGATAGAGTCTGCACACACTTTAAAAAGAGTCACTGGTCAAATCCTGAACATAATTTGAGAATGATAGGGACAAAAGTATGAAACTTTTATGACCTCCGTAAAGAGGACCACTGTAGTTTAGAGATTCAGTCACATGGGTGAAAAAAACTGATGGAATTTAGTTAAAAATAGAATAGATGTAGAGAACATAACATCTGCTGCGTCACACATTATTCAGGAGGTGCATCAAATTAAAAAAAATACATATAAAACATTGAACTATCAACTAAGTTGATAGTTTTATAATACAAATACATTTTTTCCATCAGTTGGGATGATAATGACCAACATATGAACAGATTATAAATATACTTTCATACATTTCTAAATTTAAAGTGAAGGTAAACAATCCCACTCTCTGTGCTCTCTGGTGAACCGCTCTCTGCTGATCCAGGGTAACACAAATCTCCAAGAAAGTTTAGAAAATGACATTTCAAAACTTCCATGGCTCACAGGTCTTTGGTTGGAGGTTATTAGCAGTACATTTGCACATCATGATTCTGACGGAGCATATCAACAAATATCAAGTCTGCAGATGTTTGTGTGCTTTTTCAGCTGTTTAAGTCATCGTTGCGTCAACACACAGTGACCCAAAACTGTCAAAACTTTTTCTGCTGCTTCTCCTGCTTTAGCGTTAAACCACAAAAGTTGCAGTTAGCAGGTGAACCTGTGACAAGACGATGCAGGAGGCTTGTATCCCTTAACTTCAATCATCTCGATATTAACATGAACTAAAGTGATAAAGTTTGTGCAGATATAAAACGAGTTTTGGATTGAAATCTGGATTTGGGACAAAAGAAAAATCTGTCTGTCTGTCCGTCCGCCCATTCATTCATATGAATGAACAAAGACTCACCTAAACCTTACATGGCTGCAGAAATGCTAATGTTAGCTACAGAACCTACAGCATTGATTGATAGATTGATTGATCACTGTTTTTGTCTGTTTACATTAAGTCACCATCTCACTTAAAGTGTAAAACTAACTTAATTTGGCACCAACTGATTTATCATAAATTACTGTTTGGTTGGACCGCCATAATTTAATTGCAACCATTAAAAGCACCACTCTGGGTACCCGACTCTGATTCCAAGTTTCAAGGGCACTACGATTCATACATCAAGGGATCGCTGCGTTCCAGGAATAAAACATCAAGATTCATTTTTCAAGGCAGACAGAAACATTTAATTATTTTGCATGCTTATATGCAAACATACAGTACAACGCACCTTCGTCACTCGCGGTTAATGAGTTCCAGGAACCACACGTGAATAACAAATTCAGCGATATAGCGCAAAACTTTTTATATTATTGTTTAGGGTCATTTAAACGATAATGACCCTCCACTTTCTATCTATATCACCTTTTCCCACACTCTTATCGACTGTTTAAAGCACTTTTGTGTCTCACGGAAGTCTGAGAGTCACAGAACGTAGCGCACTTCCGGATGCCGTTAGCCAATACAATGTACAGTATCATGTGACTGCCTACCAAAAATCCCCGATGAGGTGAAGTTGCGAGTGTTGATGCGTGAACGTACTGTATATAACATTTATGTTCTTTTTTACTGGAATGTCTGCATCTGAAAACATACTGTCTGAAAGGCCGTCAGGAGGACCAGATGAGTACTGCCCCTCTGTCCCTTAAAGAAAAGAGACACATTGGGGGAGATTTGGGGTCAGGCGCTTGTGAAGCCCCCAATAATGATGGGAAGCACTTTATAAATGCAGCCCATTTGCCATTTACTCTACGGTCATTTCTAAGCAGGAGAGTGGGCCCTCTTTCACTTATGTAGGTTGATTCAGTTATAATTTAATGACCTTAGCCGTTATAAGATGAGAACCTATTCAAAACTATGTGTCAAGAGCTTTAATGGGTTTAACAAATAAAATTCTCATAAAAACAACCCACCCGTTAGCTGAGAAATCTGCACTACTGGCATTTACACATGAAATAATTCCTGCAGCTCTCTTCATGCTTTCATTTCATTAAGACTTGTAGGAACTGTAAGTCAAGAGCTTTCTCTTCTTTTTTTTAAAACCCACGTCATGTAATCTTCAATTAGAGTGTCAGAAGGAGCCTCAATCTGCCGCAGTGCTGCAACATTTTTCTGGAGAATTTAAAGAAAGTGAGGATTTGAAGAAACAGATGGTAGAACCGAGTAATGTACAGATAAGTTGGAAAAACATGAAATGAAAGTTAAGTTCCTGGCGGACATCCCCATCCCCAATCATTAAACTGAGAAAATGGTGATGCTCTAAATTATTATGTGACACCTCCTAGAGCATGATAATTGCTGTGATCACAACTTGAAATACTAATACTGGTTTGTATAGAGAGTGGAGCTTGTCTTTGTTCCACTCCTGGGTGTCAGTTTGTGTTACAGAGCCCAATATGTTCAGACGCATCAGGTGGATTAGCAAATACAGATGTTGAGCAGGTGTTAGCAGTAATTGAGCAGAAGTAAATGGACAAACAGCATTCTTCAGGATCGCCTTGCAGACCTGCTGAGCACAGCCAGAGGCCAGCTTCATGCAGAGAATCCAAACAGCCAGTCTGCACACGTGGCCTCGTCCCGCTGCACAGAGACTCACTCGGTGCCTCTGCTAACATCCTCTTGTTCATCGAGACATCGTTAACTCTCATGGCCTGCAGCAAAAAGGAGGCTGAGACCAAAACCTTGATCTATGGCAAAACTGCCCAGGGGCAAGACTTGAGTATGGCAACACAGCGTGAAGCGATAATAAAGTAGTCGTATGGTCTGTGTGCTTCTCAGTTCCTCCTACCGTGAGTTAGATCTGCCTTCACCTCTCTCTCTCTGCAAACGCTCAGATAAAAATCAAACACACGTTTGACAGACACGCATTCCTGCGCACTATACTTGTCTGGCTTTGCATTTCTTCTCGCATCGCCTGTATGCAAGTGATGCTTTATCAGTCAACACAACATTAAGCAGAAATAAGAGACCCATTGACCCATTAATATAGCAAAGTGCTCCAGAATGAGAGAGGAGGGTATCGAAAGGCTCGTGCTATTTGGAAATGAGCCATATTTGAAGAAATTATTCATTTCCTCCAACAACTCGAGAAAAGAAATGCAATTACCTAGAAAACTGATGAGTGCTAGAGTTATAAAAAAGGAGAAGAGGAAAAAGAATAAACGCTCAAAAACTGTTTCCATATTCCACCAGATGTGTCCAGGGGAGGGCTGCAACTAATCATTATTCATGATTGATTAATCTGACAGTTGTTGTTTTGAGCACCATCAACTGATTGGTCTATAAAATGGAGAGAAAACCCATCACTTCCCTCCCTAAACTGCAATCCAACAGTACAAAAGTCAAAAGGGAATCTTTACAAATGAGATGCTCAGGCTTGTTGTTAAAAAGATTGATCCCTTCTTAGGTTAATTAATGAATGAACTGCCGAGACGTGCTTAAAAAGGGATGCAAGGCCAAGAATCTTCAGTAAGGAAGACATCTTTTAGCCTGTCCTGATTTAAAAGCTACCAGACTTCTCAAAGAGCCCTGCTCATTGGTTTTACTTAGAGCTCTGAATAATAATTCAACCCATTTTTCCAAATCCCATCATTATAACGTGAATATAACTTGAAACGTATCCGTAGGAAACTCCAGGATGTTTTTACAGGCTAGTCCTTCTTCTTTTTTTTGCGTACAGGCACCCTACCCCAGCTGGCTGGCATGCCACCAGAGTCCTTGGCAACCCCATAAATGTCAGGCCATTTCAACGTCACCTCCACTACATCTACTCTGGTGTGAAAGAACGTTTTCTCTGGTGAACCTGTCAGTTTTATGAGGCTGTTAAAATGATCAAAGTTCCTTTTAGAAACCGTCTGAGAAAGAAGAGGGAAGGAAAGGAGGGCTAGAAGGGAGAGAGACAGAGTGAGAGATAGACAGGTAGACAGACAGGCAGGAGGTGATGGAGAATAAACAAAGGCCGACCTGGTGTGTGTTTGAATAGAATGGTATTTTTACATAGAGATGGGACACGGTGATAAAGCCCAGCCCTAGAAACCCAAACGAAGGTAGGGAAGCAAGGAAGCAAGGAAGGAAGGAAGGAAGGAAGGACAGAAAATCTACAGAAAGAAAGAATGGAATCAAGGAAAGAAAAAAATGACTGAAAGAAGCAAAAAATATATAGAAAGAAGGAGAAAGGAAAGAATGGAGGACGGACTGACAGAGAGAATCTGACAAGATGCTGCTAAGCCAATCAAAACTGTGCATTTCAATAAACACTGGAATGGAGTCAGTCAGATACGGACAGACTCGAAGGAAAGACACAAAAAAATAATCGAGATAATAAATGAGTCTGGGAAAAGTCATTTCCCATGGTGTCCTATAAAAAATAGAAAAGTAGACAGTGAAAGCTGTGCTTTGTTCATTTATTCATTCTTCCCACTGGGAATTCAAAACCAGTATGTCTCAAATTGGAGATGTGATTATTAAACGTGGCAATCTGAAGAAACACTTACGAGACAAAGAAGCACAGAATCTGAAACACATCCACTCAAATCTAAACAAAGGACACAGACAGAAACGTTATCGTGGTCCTGAACCATCACGTAAATGACATTTAGATGCTGTGGAACTTTTCTTGAAGATAATTTCTCTGTGAACTTTTCATACTTAGATCCATGCGGAAGAAATACAAACACTTGTGACTACTACTCTTAGAGATTGAACTACATGGAAGTGACTTGTACAATAAGAATGCCAATTACATACAAGTGTGTACGAGGTTCAACATCCCTTTTTGCCTGGTCCAACTCCATCCCATTAATGTTTGTGTCCGACTGTGGCAGCATAGGATGTGAGGACATTAAACCCTTCTCCCCTCTTCTTTAAATATAATGATCACAGGTGTTTAAATATGTCACTGGTAATAGTCTGTAAAACTGAGGTGATTTCTTCTCTAACTGCTCATGCTTTATTTTGGCAGGGTTCAAATCCCTTATTTCTATCTTTTGAGACAAAGAAATAAGGCAGACAGAACAGAGGAAGAGAAAGAGAGACATGAAAATGTCTGCAAAACTTTTTCTGAAATAGCAAAGGAAAGACAGTTTATCCACACAAACAAATGCACACAATACTCGACAATCTACTAGCAGTAAACATCAGCAGAGAACAAGCATCGGCCCATTAAACATTCTCACAGTGCCCAAAAAAAATTCCTCCATGAAATATGAATTATTCTGAATTATGGCCCTGCAGAACTGCAGCGTCTGCTCATTAATCAACGTGGATTCAGTGCAGATGGAGGAATACAGTCGATTGCAACCACGTTTATTCAAAAGCAGGTAAGGAAACAAACAAATGTGTAGCTGTAATTGTTGCTCTATAAGTCCATTTAAATTCAAAGACTATCCCTGTAGCAGTTAAAAGCAGTGTGAAACGCCGTGAGGAAGAAGTGGATTCATTGATCAGATTTGTTAAATATGAGGAGGAATGGTAAAGATGGACCCATTTAGGGAATAGTAAGACTGTTTTACAATGTACTGTATATATGGAGTCCTTATTGTCATTGCAGAACAAGTTGCACAGTGCAACAATATTTTGTTCACCAAAGGTCATCCCAGTTGGCCAATATATAATGTATATATATATATATATATATATATATATATTTTTTATTTTATTTTATTTTTTTAAATTATCTAAACATAGTCCATTAATACATTTACACTTGTTATTTGTTATGTAAATGCCTTGAACTTTATAAGATCAACCCCCCCAAGTGATCTTCACTGATGAGCATCTTGACTTTGGACAAAAAACTGAGAGCTGTGCAGATCCTCATGAGGTTTTCAGCCCTTCCACTTATCAGAAAGACTGGAATGTGACAGAGGGGCGCTGGCAGCTGATAAACACATTTATTTTGAGTTCATTTAGGCAGCGCTTTTAATGCCAGAAATATTTCTACATCCTTCCGACTGGATGTTATTCTGTCATTTTCGTCTGAATAGTCAGGTATCGTGCAAGAAGTCAATAATCCAGCTGATGAAAGCATAAATAAACAAAAACAACCTTATATCTCCTTGGTGAAGGTAAACAATTTTAGATTTTTTTAATTTCAATTTTGAAGCCTAACTAATCACATGCTGCTTTTAAATGCTGGGCCTTTTGCATGAGTCATGCCCCGACATGCACTCACTGATTTCAGTTTAGCTCCACTCAGGAGAATCCCTACTGCCTTCTTAAGTGCACCTCCATTACTGTGAATAGCTCAGGTAAACTTCCTAAAATAGACCCTTTGAGCATAGAGAGAAAGAAAGAGAGGGATAAAAATGATGTAAACTCCAGCAGCTCATAATTATTTCTGATCATTAATCATTACCTGGGCAGGATAATCATTGGCGGGGCAGGCAATGGATTATAACGAACTACAACAGTAAAAGTACGAGTAAATATAGGGATAGAGAGAAAGGAGGCCAGGATGGGTCCCGTATGAAATGAGGCTGATGATGATGAACTCCAGAGTTTCACGTCTGTCTTTTGTTAACTAAAAATAGAGGCTGGACTGAACAGTGAAAGCCACCATTCCAGTTCCAACTGTGGTTTTAGTCCCAGCTGTGGCCAGAGGCATCATTCAGGGAACAGTTTCCAGCACCTGAAAGGATACTGCTGTTTAATGCCAACATTAACACACAACCTGCATGTGGACCATGCCAAAAGCTGGTGTAAATGCAAGCAGGGCCAACATAGCTGGAGGTGTTAATTCTATTTAGGATGTGTCAACAACTTTTGCGGTATTATCCTTAGCTTGCGAGTCTCAGAAATCTGATTTAAAATGATTGACAAATGATCAATCTGATGAGGAAATACAGGAAAATTAAGTTTAAAAGTAGTGTAAAAATAAAAGTTAGTTTTTTACAAGTTAACAGTAAGAGTGATGCAAGTAGGCGTGACAACTAGTTTTGTAGATCAGCAGACATGCACAGTACGAGTAGTAAAGACAGCATGTGATCCTAAAATTGAAGCTTCTCATTAGTTCGGCAACAGCGGCTGAAATTATATAAATTAACTAGTCTGGAGTCTTTTTAAAAGCTCTCAATGCTGTGAATCGTGTTTTCATTCCATGGATTCTGTGTCATTATGTTGGGAGGGATTAATCAATTATATATATATATATATATATATATATATATATATATATATATATATATATATATATACACACACACACACACACACACACAGTATATATCATCACCAAACGCTGTACATTTATATAATTTATCTGGGATCCTATTTCAGCTGCAGCCAGCAAACATTTATTTTGCTCAACTTCTCTGGCCAATCTAATTATGCTAATCTGAACCATCTTTGCTCGTGTAATATCTCATCCCGCCCCAGTGTGCTTGTTTCACTATGGATACAGCGAGTACATCAGGCTCTTTATAACTCTACATCTACCTGGAAGATGGATGAAAGAAGTAACAGGAGAGGGGAGATGGTAAGAAGGACGTAGGAGAGCATGAGAGGAGTATAAAAGGTAGAGGAGGACATGCTGAGGGATGGAGTGATGACAGCGCTGCCGGAGCTGCTGCCGCTACTCTAATAGGCTCACATCACAGCTCTGCCATCTTCAACATGTTTCCTCCCATCTGTCCAGGCCGTCCGTGGGTCTGTCACCATTCATCAGAGGAGGCGAGCCGGACCGGCAAGGTCTTGTTAAAGAAAAATAAAAAGTCTGTTGGATGGCAGGTTCAGTGTGATAACAAAGGCTGTTGAACCGGGAGGACAGTTGAGGTGTTGCAGTTCTATGGAGGCTTAAATAGGTTGTTTTTTTTCTGCTTTATTTGTCATTATGAAGTCAGCTTTGACAACTGGTTACAGAATAATCTTTAAACCTCGTTCTTAATATGAATGTTTTGTTTGGCGAATCAGTGAGAAATGAAAGCTGCTATATTTCCATTCGGACACCTGAAGGCCTCCACTCCTGTCTGATTTTACATCTGGATGAGAGACCCAACCATTGAATCGTGCTTTTATCCTGTAAATGGTGGTTCTGGCAGGAAGACGATCCAGTTGGCGATCAGAATAAATCCACTTGAAAGAGGAGTGGTAAAGAAAGTGTGACCTACGTTGCATGTCGACCTGGTAATACAAAGAAAATCATATGGTTTTTGTTGACTGGACCGTTTTGCCCTCGTGATTGAATCTTTTAATTCAGGTTTCCTAAAAAGGAAATAAAAGCACTCTGAACGAATGAGCTATTAATTTACTGTGTTCTGCTGCTAGCAGGAAATGAAAGGGAGGGGATTTTATTCAAGACTAATAGAGATAAGTGGATAAGGAAATTAGAACTTGTAGAGATTAGTGAAACATGACTCAGAAGTGTTTTATGGAAGTTTGTCCTGCTCATTCAGCAAAATTCTGAGAGATCTTTTTTTTTTCATGTAGATGTAGGTGTGTGTTTCTTTCTGCTGAAGGATGAAGACCAGCGGGAGGGAAGAAGCCGGGGAAAATCAGTGCAGTCGGGAGTTCTGGGTGTGGATGAACTGGCGGCTACGGCGGCAGCGAGAGACGAGTTTGACAACTCAAACAAACCGTCCAACTTTGGACAGCTGATCCAGCACTGCTCTGCCTGGAGAAGCTTTAACAAGCATCACTTCATAACTGGACTTTTTTCCGACATCATCATGGGAAATTAAGGAAATCTGATTATGAGTTCACTTTAAAGCAGGGTTTTATAAACACCCCGAGAACGGTCGGGGAAAATAAAAGCACTGACACTGCCGATGCCTCTTGCCTTCTCGATGAGGTCGTGGCTATGATTAACACCCATGAGGGAAATAGATAGCGCTGTAATTTATCTAGCGAATTGTGAGGAGGACATCTTTACATTGTGAAGCATGTATCCGGAACGGCTCCTTCCCCTGAGCGGGTTGTGGGCTTTCACTCATTCAGACAGCCAGGTTGTAAAGATGCTGCTGACAACCACAGTTTCAGATAAAAATTTCTCTTGGCATTAACAACTTTATCTGGATGTTTTGCCCTTCAGATACTCCAAACCAAAATGCTTCAGTCGCTGCCACCATCTGTCAGCTCTTAAAGGAAGAGTTATTCTCGGGACAGACAGTCAAACCCAACAAGGCCGGACCCTGAATCCCTTCGCACGACGACGCGGCGGGATGAGGATACAACAGTTTGATCTGCAGCATCGAAGATGAGGCCGGAGCGCTTTAATATCTTCCTTCAAGGTCTCAGCATTACTCAGTGAAGTCCAATTATTCTGTCTGTTACATGTTGAAATATCTACATCATAGATCAGCAGAGAGACGCAAATTCTTCAAACTGAGTTTGACTTTCAGCAATCTTACATGTAAATCAAATAATTTCATATGTAATACCGAGTTCAACACATTTCATTCTTAAAGATAAGAATTTCTTGAATTTTCAGATTTTTTTTTTTTTTTGGTCACGTTAAAGTCTGTTGTATCTGTGGAGCCCAAAATCACACGACAACAGTTTAGGGTGGAGTCTTGTTTGAAATATTTTTCTAGCATGACGTAGAGACACGGAAAAACGAAGCCATACGGAGAAAATATTCCACCTGGGAGAGGTGAGGCGTCCCAGCGCTGATCCTGTGTATCTAATCCATGACAGGCTGGTTAATATCATGGTCCTGTAAATAAAACAGTGGCTAAGTGCTCTTCGCTGTGTCCGGGGGGGTTCTCGGTACAGTAAGGCCCTTCTGCTGTCAGTTACATTTCCACAGCGGTGGGATGTGTTCCCCACCAGCCATGAGCATGCTTGTCTGATCCCATCATGATGCTCACCAGGAACGGGGTGATGGGGGGGGGCAGGAAGGGTGGAGAGAGGCAGCTGGTCTCAAACACATGGACGGATACTCTTTAGTTTCAAACTGATGTTGTTTTTTGTTTTATAACACCAAAGCCCCTCATGGATCCACACCTTCATCAGGATCCAGGTTGAAATTAACAACATTCACCTATTTACAAAACGCAATCACTGAAATCCACTCAGAACTTTCGGGGAACTTCAGCTAACTAAACTAAAGTCAACACATACATCACTTCTTTTGGCAGATGTAGTTATCAGCAAATTCTACCTTCTTAGAATAACAGCAAGAATGATGTCAGTCGTCAATAAAATTCAAACTTTAGAAAGAAAACTGCCAATTAAAGATAAAAGACCTGTGCAGCAGGAGAGAGGAGTAGTGAGCGCAGAAATAAAAGGTATTGTTAGAATCTGATGTTATTTTTTTTATGATTATATCTGAGATGGATGCTAAATAAGACAACAGTTGATTTGAAAGAGGATGAAAGATTCTGAAAGAGGATTCTGGATTGGAAGACAAAAAGTATTTTGTTTGAAACATATTTACTCATTTAATTATGTGAAAGATTCCGTTCTTTAACATTAAACAGTTTAAGATTTATTCACAATTACTTTAATTGTAACCAGGATAAAGTAAACCTGTGTTCAACTTCTTTTAAAGAATATAATTCAAGCAGCTAGGAAAGAACTTTTCTTGAGCTTTTTTTTTTTTTTTTTTTTTTTTTTAATAATGGTCATTTGGATGTCCAAACCCCATTTAAACCAAAACCCATTTTAAACATTCTCTCACAAGAAGTAAACTTTCCCAGGCAGAAATAAAAAGATATAATTTCTATGAGATGCCCTTGCAGGAGAAGCTTTGACAGCAAAGAAATAGAGGAGGTGCTACCGAGGAGGCGTCTCTGGCCTGAACTATTCCAATGCTGTTTGAACAGTTTGCGCTTTATTTCTCAGAATATCTGTATAATTATCTAAACTGGGAGGTTTTCCTCCAAGGTCGTTCAGAAATGCTTTTTCCAACGCACTCAATAATCCAGATCCCATATTAGGATGATAATTTAATCATATTAAAGCTGATTTATGTCACAGATTGTAATTTAATTATAAGCATTATTAACATTATTTCTAATGCTCATTTTTCTTTTGATGCAGATTACATCTCTTGAACTCTGTAGAGTCTCCAGGTAAGGGTGCTTGGGAAAATCAGTTGCAAATATCTGCTAACATCTAACAGTGTAGTTATAAATCAGTGCATGTCGATATGATCTTTACAAAATCTAAGATTTAAAAGATACATTTATCAGTAACAGTGAATTTGATAAATGTATTCCTCTTAAATATAGGACAATATTCTACCTTTGGCTAGAACTGCTGATTTAAGATTTACTGTATACCTCTAACTACATATTATATTACTGTGTCACGTTGTAGCAGCAGAATGTTGAAAAAAGACATCCAGATTATGTCATTTATGTATGACAGATGCTGTGATGTCCTTTGTATAGAAGTTCTTTATGTATGTACTGTAAACACACCTCCATTCTATTCCACTTTCACCTGCTTGCTAAGTCAATATGTCTTCCTCTCAGCCTCCACTTATCCAATAACAAAGAGCTCGAAGCTTCAGCTCATTAGTTACCATACAAACGAGATCACTATTGATAAATCTTAACAAACTGCTACCTCATCGGTTCGATTTTCTGTTAACTCACTCCAGACAAGAAAATCAACATTCAGCAATTAGTTCCACGGCTGGAGGATTGGTCAGCGGGCTGGGATACGGTGCAGATATTCATAAAGCTAAATGGGGCCTGTCTCACCGCTTTCCATTCATCGCATCGTCAATCAGCTGATCGCACATAATGGTCCTCTAGGAGTAGCCCAAAGCAGGCCAGTAATTATGACGGACAGTATGCCAATGTTCAGATTGTCATGTGAATATCACATGATGCGTGGTGATGCATTGAAATACATAATTTACAACTTGATGGATGAAGCTGGAAACTGTTTTTCATAGTGTTCTGACATTAATGGGAACCAACGGTTCCAAATTAGTAAAAAAGAAAGGTATTCAATCATAGTCAGTACCCAGACCATGACCACAAACATTTTGGGAAAAATGATTTTTCACTTTCTTGTCTGGAATTAACATCACACAACTCAGGGTAAGAAAAAATCTATTCAGATCCTCATTCATCTCACAAAGTTTCACTCATTTGGCTTTAAGTATGCTTTAATTTACATTACACTAAAATTACTAAACTTAACCCACCCAATGATGATCCTTTATCCACATCTGCTCCGACAGGCGGGGATTTCTCTGTGATGGTATAATATTCATGCCATGCCTCTGCCTTTTAGCAGTGCTGCCTCTCTGTGTCATGTTCTCTCATTATTCTGCTGCAGTGGAAATGACAGGGAACAAGACCATCCAGACCATTTTCATATCTGTGTGTCTCCCCCTGTCTAGTAATAGAGAAGAAGAGTAAAATAAAATGTAGACTGAGAGAAAAATGAGCAGGTAATGAAAAAACATTCTGTACCAAATAATGGGAGTTTTTGTCCAGCATGACCTCCTTTTGCTGCTGTTTTTGGGAGGTGCATATTATTCCAGAGAAATTCCCTCATAAAAAGACTAATGACTGCAAAACAGGCCATTTCATGCTTACCGTTACGTCATGGAAAAGCTTCAGCTGGCGTCTCTGTGACCAGTTGAAAAAATAAAAAAGCCAAAAGCTGTATATTGGCAATATCCCCTGCTTCTTATTTCTCATTTTCTGCTTTCCCTCGATCTCTACAGTTCCTTCCTTACGATTAAAATAACCTGCTGTCATAAATACTTCTGGCCTCAGCGGCAACAGTGGAAACAGTTCATAGACTAAACTCAGTGCAGGTCCATGGGCACCGACCTATATGACTGGGTTAATCTGTTATTTTTTTTAAAATTTAATTCAATCTCTCTTTACTCATTTAGTATTTAATTGAGGACATTTTCCAATATTTGTCAGGTCTGTTTTCACCACAATTTCTGTGTTTGGAGAATTATTAGCTAGTATGTTTATATTTGTCTGTTCACATGATTTACATTCTATTATTTTCCAAAGATCTACATAATGTTCGACAAATAAAAATCACACGAAACTATGAAACTCCATTTTGAAAGTTAATTTTCCTTTGTTCTTAGCCTGCTGGTTTCCTGCCTCCTGCTTCTGCTCCTCTCTGATCATTTCTGGTCCTCATCTCGTCTCTCTCTGGCGTCTTCCCTTGGATGTTACCTTCACATCTCTAATTAATGAATATAAGTGATTCCATTGAAGTCATTTTTTGTTCATTGCACTTCATGTTTTTGTCTCAGCTGGGACCTGAAATTTCGACTGAAATGTAACATCTTTTTGCGACTGCTGTACAGCCTATGATTTTTATTTTCAAAAAAATGATTATGAGTAGAAACGGTGTTTTGTCCTGAGAGAAATTGTTTTATATATTTGAAAATGATGTATCTCACTCCCATGGCTCCGGTTTATGTTGACTGCCCGGTTTCTATTTCGATATGACAAACATGTGACACGGGTTTATTCTACACTCACATTTTAACATTATTTACATGAATTATATTTCATTAACATATTAATGTCTTTCGTAGGGGCACGATGTACCAGAAAAAATAAGCAAATTCTTTAGTCCATCTTTTTATTTATTTATTTATTTTGAATAATGGTGATGTAATTTATTTTAGTTATAGTTATTCCTTTGATTCGTCTCTGAATACGGTAACAGAGGGGATGCTAAGTAAACCTGTTCTGGCAGTTTCATTACCCCTATACTTCCATCAAACGGTGTGACCATCTTTGTTTTCTTTGTAGTTAGATTGCTGTAGTATAGCCTACAAATATATATTATAGATTGACAATGTCCGTTTCCATTTCCTATTTGTACCTCAATTTCTTTGGATGAAAGAATGCCACTGTATTTGTCATGGAATAAATGAATAAAACTTTCCTCATGATGAGAAAAATTCTCATTGGCCAGGAGACACTCTCACCACAACAAACAAGTCAGATAAACTTTCTTTGAATAAAACTATTAATATAGCATAATATGGCCTATTACAAAATACGCCATATTATGTAAAACACTCCTTGAGCACTCCTTACAATATTGATTATAAAGTTAGACTTCATATTGCTGCTGGTAATGAAAGCTGACACTATGACATTAATACAATTCAATAATTTGCAAAATCGAAAGAACAACATATTTGTTTTTGTCTATTGATTATTTTATCACCAAAAATACTTTATGTTGTTCGTTTTACAGATGCACTCAAAGAGACTGCCAATTTCTGTATTGATGAAATTGGCTTTGTATTGAAACTCAAAACATGGCTCGTTATTAAGAGTGTTGATCTTTCTGGCTGTGACTGAAACAGCAGTGACCGCTCCCTCCATTAACTTTTACATGTCTATAGACTATGGAGCTCAAATATAGACAGTAGATTCAGCTATAATTTTGTCAAAATGGCTTTGGATCATTTGAAACGTTCTTCATCAGTGAACGCCTCGTCTTCATCCTTTCCTTATTCAAGAACAGAATTCGGCTTTTCCATTTGCAGCAATCATTATTCCAGCCATTAGGTGCTGCATTAGTTACTGGAGGCATTTCTAAATCAGCTACATATAGATTTGCAAACAGAAACACACACACACACACACACACACACACACACACACACACACACACACACGCACACACACACACACATACACACACACACACACACACACACACACACACATACAGATCACATAGTCCATTAGGGCTCTACATACAAATCAAGCAGGAAACACAAACCCTCGTGCCCCATCACTGAAAATTAATATATGCAAAACAAAGAGCCGCTCTGGCTTTTAAAACATCAATCACATAATAGTCTTGAATTGAGAAATGGATACAGGAGACGGGATGTGATGTCAACAGATAATCAGGACGGCAGCTGAAGAAACTCAAGGTCAGATATCTTCAGGGAGTTTTTAAACTAGCAGCAGTTCATTTTACCTTTAATTCTGAAGGTTTGATTGAGCAGAAACATTTCTATTTATGTATACATGATTGCTTTTTGTGTGTTTCTTTTTGCTCACTGACATAACAAGTCAGATTATACACATGCATCAGTAAGTATTCACTCCAAATGCACACATGCCTATTCTCTTTTTTAGTTGTTGTTTCAGCTGGGATTTGTGAGATACACTCAGATATTCCTGCCTCTCTGTTGCTTAGCAATGTCGGAATCTCCCGCAAGGCATCAGCTTCTCCTTTATTCTGTTTTCTCATCTCTGTCTCTTTCTCTAGCTTGGGACATAAAAGTTGTACTTTTGCTTTCAGGCAACTCTTAGAAAACCTGTTAGGTATCAGACTAGACACAGCTGAGTCAAACGGAGAGAAGGGGAGGAAGGAAGACTGAATAAATGAACTTCAGAGACTTTTGGCATCATGGGGAAAGAAAGAATAAGTGCCGGTACCAAACATGGGGAGCCTTCAGCATAGAGGCTGGAGCAGGAGGAGGGTGTATTTGAAGACAAGAACAAGACAGTCAGAAAGAGATGTCTCATCTTTCCTTTATCCCCTTCATTTGCACAAATCTTCCTCCTGCAATAAGGAAGTCTGTTTTGTTTCCTTATCTGTGGTCTTTTCTAAAACAGTCATTCTTTTGCAGGAAATTATCTATGAGTGTGTGACCACAATGTGGAAGAAATAGAAGCAAAGCAGTAGTGGAAATAAATAGCAGACAAGATGTCAATAGATCGTCTGATTTCTGCATCAAGTCAAAAGGTTTGTGTCAGAGAACCCATGAAGAAACTCTGAAGCGGTTGGCTCCTTCAGATAAAACATTCTGGTATCTCAAAGTGTGAAAGCATTTGGCTCAAATGTGAAGGAAGTGTGACCTTATTTCCTGAAATAGCCTCAGCTGTTAAACTTTTAGAGTTGGACGCTCCTCCACTTTCGTCCAAATAAAAATATTTCAACAGCTGAAATTTTGTTCAGACGTTTAGGAAGGTATGTAACCAAGAGCGACACCTGTGTAAAACTTCCTGTTTGTTTCAACAGTTTATCAAGCATCACTATAAATGACGTCATGTTCCAAATATTAATATGACATGAAATATTAATTTTAAATATTAAAATTAATATTTCATTAATGAAATATTAATGGAGCTGTTATGATGCCTGAAAACATTTTTTTTTCATAAAAAAAAAAACTAAAAATAAACATTTAATTCTCATTTTTGGTGAACACAGAAAAAAAATCAAGAAAATTATGACCTTGAGAAAACTAGGTCAAGATCAAATTTCAACTTTTTTACAGATAAGATAGAAAGACGATAAGGTCAGGGTAAATTTTGAATTCAGGGGTGTCGAGGGTTGTAGCAGTCTGTGACTGCCTTGTTTCCTTTTGCCTTGTGGTGGTGAATATTTATTAGCTGATTAAATCATTTATGATCACATAAAAATAAACTTGCTGTGTTGTTTCAATATGGAGATATAAATAGCCCACCTGGACGGCCCATTAGAACCACTGCCTCATGAACTAATGTCGTCTACAGAGGCAGCGCTCAGATGGTGAAATGAGAAAACAATACTGACTTTGGCTTCAGGGTAAACATATGCTGCTCTCAGAAGGGCTACACACACACACACACACACACACACACACACACACACACACACACACACACACACACACACACACACACACACACACACACACACACACACACAGAGTAGCCTTACTTTTCTTTTTGATAGAGCTTGCGGTTAAATCTGACTGAGTGAGCCTTGAGACGTGCTGGACATCCCACAAGCCTCTCTTTCCCACGTGAATGTGTGTTACCGCTTTTTTTGGTCTGGCAGATTCCAAAGAATCAGAGTTGGATCTGCTGTTGTGGTTCCATAGTTATCATGTCTGCTTTGTCATCCACTTATCAGAAGGTTGTAGGTTTTCTACTAAACTTCAGCAGTCACCACCAACACCCATACTTGCTGTTATTAATCACTGGATTGTTCACTTAAATTGCTGTTAAAATGTCCATAGATTAAAGTAAACCTTGCAGCATAATCAGAAAGAGGATTTAAGCTTTTTGCTCTCCACCTATTAGGAAGAGAATGTATGAATGTTTTATCATCTCTGAGCCTCGTACACAGCAGCTGCTCTGATTAAATATATAATATCTGACCTCTGAACGTTCCATTGTTAAACTCTCCTGCTCTCCGTCGCTTCCTCCTAATACGTTTTCTCCTCTTGTCTGAACTCTAATCCTGTGTTTTGGATGAATCTAAACAGAATATTGCGCTCCTTGTTTCTCCTTTTATCTCATTTACACCATATTGTTTGCATGTTTGCGACAGAATTGCAGTGTTGGTATCACTGCAAACACGAGCAAAGTACATGTTTCCTAATGATTTTTTTGTGTTAAGAATTCTTCATCTTCAAAAACATTTTTGTGCACTTGGACACAGATATATAAATCTTCCTGTATCCAAGCAAATACAGTACATAAAAAGGACTTTAATAAAAAGAAACAGTGGGTTCATGTTTAATGTGCAAATAAAATCTGGTTAATTACAAATGGATAACGTGATTTTCACCCTACAGACATGACAGATGGACTTAAATCATGGCTTTAGAGGTTAATGATCCCCTTCATAAAAAACATGTCTCCTTATTACTTTGCTCATAAAGTGGTCGTGTTTGTGTTTAAGTGTGTTTAGTCAAATTTGTGTAATTACATATTAGAATTAGAGTTACCACTTCTAGGTTCAGGGTTTGATTACAACCGAGATCAGTCTTTCAATGTTACATGTTGAGTAACGCCAACGGCTCCTCATCTGTGTGTGTGTGTGTGTGTGTGTGTGTGTGTGTGTGTGTGTGTGTGTGTGTGTGTGTGTGTGTGTGTGTGTGTGTGTGTGTGTGTGTGTGTGTGTGTGTGTGTGTGTGTGTGTGTTAGTGTGTGTGTGTGTGTGTGTGTTAGTGTGTGTGTGTGTGTGTGTGTGTGTGACAGAGTGATCCCTCACGCTCCGGTAATGCTGCTCTTGTCCTTCAGTTACAAATGCAAATGACAGCTGCCTCCATTTCCCCCTAACACACAGCTGGAGAGGCCTTTTAAAGCATCACTCTTCGCCTCCTTTCACCTCCTCAGTCAATCTCAAACACACACACACGCACACACACATGTGCGCACACACACACACACACACATACACAAATGGCACTCTCGAATTTTTTTCTGGCTTTTTGGGTATTAAACTTCACACAAAATCCTCTCAACTATTAAAAGTTTCACCTGTCTAGGTTTCACACTGCTTCGGTGTCATTTCACGGGAAGGCCACAACCTACACTTGATTTATTTACTTCTTTTCTCTGGCTTCTGCCCCTCAACTGTCTATTTTTTACTTTTTTTTTTCTTTCTTTGCATGTTTACGTGCGCGTGTGTGTGTGTGTGTTTGTGTGTGTGTGTGTTTCTGTTGCACTCTCTTTAGACATTAGTAAACACTCCTTGCTTTTAGGGGTCTTTAATAAGTCACCGGTGTGAGTGTTGAGACGGCTGGGTCTTACTCTGACACCAAACAAAAACTCTACACAAACCCTGATGGATGGTCCTGACCTCGCGCTGTCTGGATGACACTAATGAGTGCATGTTTGTGGGTGTTTTTGTGGGTGTGAGTGTGTGTGTGTTAAGTCGCATAAGCGACCTTTTTCAAAACACCATGGCAAGGTCCCTGATGCCGATGCATAATTGAAGTCAGAAAAAGTGAGAAGAAAGTGAGTGTGTGCGTGTGCAACCCTGATTCACAGTGCATATGTGAATGTGTGAATATGTGCAAGAGTGTTTCCTCATCCTTCATCACTTTTATTGGGGAAGTTCACAACAACATCCTGATTCATATTCATAGAGTTTCTCTCTTCCCCAGTAAAGTTCCAGAGTGGCAAAGCTACAAGTCTCAGGAGTCTTACTAATATTTCTTGGAATTTTCTCAATGCAAACACAGACTTATCACACCATCTGCCCCCTGGCTTGCTAAATGTTAGCCTGTGCGACTTCTAAACTTATCGATCACAGCATTCCTTCAATCAAACCACCGATCTTGGAACATTGGACGACACGCTTTACCTCCTGCTTTACCACTGAGCCACATCCGCCCAGTATCTGTTTCTTTCTAATCTTTCAACACACACTACTGAACTAAAGGCTGTTAATGTTCTCTAACAGTGTAATATCACCCTTATGTTGGACTTCAAATAAATTTCAATCTGCAGTGGAAGTTTCAAAGTCCATCTTTTGTCCATTTTTTGGGAAGTTGCATCCTGTAACATGTAAGATTTTTACCTTTTAAGGGTGATCCTTGTGGGTATATACTGGATTTTAATCTGCTAAAATACCTGAGTAACTTTCAGATTGTGGAACATAGTAGTTTTTATTCCTGACAGATGAGCAAATAACACAACTCCCTCACTTCAACTACAAATGAGCTTCTCAATGCTAACAGTCTACTGGTCGCAGCTCACAAGCTCCCAGATACCACCGTATTTATCCAGAGTAAAAAAGGATAGATACTAAGTAAAACCAGACTTAAGGCTGTTTGTAGTGTATCAGTGTGCATGTAAATATGTTCCCACTGCTGACACTGACACTCTTCGCTTTCCATTTCATGCCTTTGCATTTCCCTGCAGCATTTACCACAACTTTAAGCTGCTAAACTTCAGTATCTGTGAGACCACAGGGTCAGAGTGTGTCCTTACAGCTCCTATCAGGAGTGGAGGGATGGCAGAGAAATCCTTAAGAAGAAAAAAAATGCAGAGTTTCGGAGATACCCAGCATCCCATCTGAATCCCTGAAGGTATTTTCACTAGAGCTTGGGCTATGCTGCAGGATAATTGTGATGATGTAAACAGATTTGGGCTGTATAATGTGTATAATGTGGTGCTCAGTTGGCACCAAATCTCTACATGCAATGGGAAGAAGGAGATTAAAACACAATGGAAGACATGAAAATCGCAAATTGATGAGAGCTGGTTTGATTGTGTTGGAAACGTTCAATATTTGCAACCCAGCTGCTCAATGCTACGACCCTAGTATTGTTAATTTCCACATATTAAACTTCTAGCTCAGTTTTTCAAGATTCTCTTCAACTCCAAAATTCAAAAACTCGCTCAATATGCCTGCTATACTTATAATAGTCCCTCCTCTACCCACGGATCCTACAGAGAATCACCCATCTTGCCTGCAGCTCTGTGAAGCTTACAGCTCAGTTCTGGTCCTCTACGCCATCTGGCTGAGCCTCATGGCTCTCACCAGTCTATCTGTGAATAGCATCCCGTCACACAGACTCATCGTATGCTTTCTCCTCTGAGACAAACGGCAAAGAGCTGAGGTAAACAACAGCAGATGTAAACATCTAACAAGAAGGAGCTGGTACATTCCTGAAGGGGTAGTGAAGGTGCTCACTTTCACAATAGAGCTGTGGGTATTTAAGAAATATTCAGATGCATACACACATATACCAATCGCTAAATCCTAAGTCTGTCTTACAACTAACATTTATTTGTCCTTTAACCTTTTTCTTGTGATCAGTTTCTCTACCAACACCAATTCTGGAACACAGAATATGGATTAAATAGGACATTGATAAATGGTAGAGCAAACTATTTATATTAGCGCTGTAAGCCATTGTAAAGGAGTTATACGTTTTAAATGCATTTTTACATATATGGTCACCCAAATGAAAATTAGAAGCACCCAGTAGTTTGACTTTTAAGATGTTGCATTTTCCAAATTCCCTGATGAAATGTGCAAAATGTGCCGTGATCCTGGATAGACAGACAAGAAAAAGGGAGGAACAGTAACCATGTGGATGAAAAAGGATAGAAGTGCAGATGTTATACAAAAACTTACTTTTTAATGTTCCATTTTCACATCAGGCAGCACTTAATGTGTCTCAAAGAGAGGTTAATCAATGAGAAGCACTGCTACGCTTAACCGGTGGGTACACTTGGGTTTACTCAGCTTTACAGTCATGTAGAATATTGCTTTTTTTATAGACAGTAAAAGAGAAATTGAGACTAAAAGAGGCCTTAAATTGAACCTTGGGGAATACCACATTTAATCAAAGTAGGAGATTAAGACAAATGGCTTGTTCTTTGCTTCTTTCACCTACTGAGATATTTTTAAACAGAGTGGTGATATGCATTTTTTTCCCCAAAAAAATATTGTGACTTATCTAACATAGAAAAAAAAATTCAGCTACACTTATACTCCCTTATAAGTGTTATTTCCTTATGCACTTGGAACAAATACTGTATATGACAAACATGGAATAAACAAAGCTAGGAAGCTGTCCACAAATAACACACAGGATCACAGGAGAAAGTGGTGATGGCATTCACACACACATTTGCACATTAACACCTAAAAACATTCACACACAACCTAACACTCAAAGCAGGTCAAAACTAAAATGAGAAGTTCATAGGAAGATGAAGCTGTCGCCACACCAGACTTGCAAGAGAGATTCGCACGTCTGCTTCATAAGCTAATTTGCCACAAACACCACAACAAGTTTTCACTGTCATGCTTTCACTAGACAAATCTGTAAAAAAAAAATTATTTCTCTTCTATTTAAATTCTTGGTAGAAGTGTGAGCAAGGTAACATCACACTGAAGCTCATGCTGTTCATCTTAAACCCCCTATATTTAAATATGTGATGCTCATTTTTTGTGACTACAGCAACAAAGAAATCAGAATTGGAGTTTGTGGGACTTTAATCTGGAAATTGGGTCCTGACACAAAATATCAAGGGAAATTCTTGACGAGGCATCAAAGAACAGCAGCACAATTGTGCGTGTGTGTGTGTGTGTGTGTGTGTGTGTGTGTGTGTGTGTGTGTGTGTGTGTGTGTGTGTGTGTGTGTCTGTGTAATACATTTGAGTGTGTAGCAGTCAGCAGAAACAACATATGGCTCCATTAAAAATAACACAAGTCAATTACATGAACATGGTTAGATCTGCCTGCGCAGCATCACAACCACCAACAGGACCACTTTACTTTTATTAGACAGAGCAGAGACACATTGAGCCGAAACAGATCGCACCATAAATCCTGATGCAGATGAATGAATATCAAACTGTTTATCATACAATAAAATCCTCTACACATTCCAGCTCTGTCACAACATAATGCATTTTTACCAGAAACGTGAACACAACAAACTTGGCAAAATTCAATAATGTGTATGTGAACTGTGAATGTAATTATTCACAGAAGTTGATCAGCTTTGGAAGGGATCCAATCCGTCAATGGTCCTGATTTGGGTTTTGGTACGGTTTCTGTCAGCTTAATGGCAACAGAAAAACTTAAATCTTTATTTGTGTCAGAGTCTGTTTGTAACAGTTGTAAAATTCTCTGAGTAATTCTCTGAGTAATCATATTTATTCACTCATTCCTGAGTGAATAAATATGAGTAGACCTGACCTGTCGAGGTCATAAGCAGAGACAAACAGGAGGGGGCAGGTCGTCCTGAAGGAGAGGAAAGAAACGCTCAATCAAGACTTATTTGTTGTTGACATTTCAATACATCTTTGAGATGCTATCTTCCTTCACGGCTCCCATGAGTTGTTAATTTCTATCCATGGGTATCAGATACATGTGGATCTGTAAACTTGTAGAAGCTCTTCATCGTGTGGCCACACACAGAAATGAAAACTGGACATTTCAATATCAAAATTGATTTATAGTCCCTCACAAAGTAAGTCAAACACACACACACAGACACACACACACACACACACACACACACACACGGTACAATTAACCAATTAGAAATGATCCCGATGTTGATGACCTGAAATGAGCTATTGCTACATGACAAGAACGACCTTTGACCTCATATTAAAAGGGGAAGTTATGGAGAGAAGCAGTGGGAGGAACTGTAATGAAAAGAAAAAGCAAAACAAAGATAAACAAAGATTTGAAAGCAAATTAAAGGAGAAAATAACAAAAAGGGGAGAAAACAAAATCAAGAACTCAAAAGGAGAAGGAAGCAAGGGAACAAGCAGAGAAAAGGGGAAATGAAATGAAAGTGACAACGATGAGGAAAGGGGAAGGTGAGGAGGAGGGAAAGAAGTAGAAGAAATGAAATAAAAGGAAAGATGGACAAAAAAGCAGTGTCAAATAAAGAAAAAGCAATGGGAAGTAAAAAAAATCAAAATAACAGAAGCAAAGTGAGTAGAAGAGAAGAGGAAATATGAGGGTGAAGGAGAGGAGAAATTAGGTGAAGAAAGAAAAAAAGAAGTGACAAAGTAATTAAAAAAGGAATAATGAATGGACAGAAGGAAAATTATTTGAGGGGAGATGAGTTAATAAAGAAAGGGAAATGAGGGGAAACAAGAGTAGGAAAAAAGAATAATGAAAGGAGACGGCCGAAATAATCAAGAAGTTAAGGGAGTGAAGTGACAGACAAGCAGAGAAAATTAAAAAGAAACGAAAAAGCAGTGGAGAAACAGAAGTGGAGATAAATGGTGAAGGAAAGGAAAAGATTCATTAAAAGGGAAAGGGAAATGATGAAAGAGAAGGTTTGAGAAATTGGGACATAAGTGAAAATCAAAGCAATTCAAACAAGAAAGAAAAGAAGATGGGGGAAGGAATAGGGAAAAGGGAAGGGAAAAAGAAAGCAAAAAAGAACGGGAAAGGGAAAAGAAAGGGGAAAGGGAAAGGGAAAGGAAAAAGGAAGGAAAAAAGAAAGCAAAAGAGAATGGGAAAGGGAAAAGGAAAGGACACGGAAATAGAATATAGATTAAAAAGGTAAAGGAGAAAAGACAAAAACAATCAGGTGGAATAAGCAAGAGGAGCAGGCGTGAGGAACAAAAAGGAGGAGCGAGCGAGAGGAACAGGCAGGAGGAGCAGACTGGTGGGTGTATAAATAAGCAGCAGCTGTCCAGCTCTATCTGCCCGGGGGGAGGAACAGATCAGAGCTCATCTATTCTGATCATATTTACTCTCATTCACGCTGTCAGACACACTTTAAAGGGACGCTCCGCTGCGTTTCCTCGTACAGGCGCTCCGGGTGACGATCAGTCAGTCAACGGTCAATAAAATGAAGAAAAGGCAGCCTCTGAAGTTAAACAACAGACAGACACAAAACCAGTTCACTTTGGATTTTGGTTGTAAATTTTTACAAAAACACGAGTCACACTGAAATGGATGATTCACGAGTCGATATCCTGGTATGGATTCTAGATCTGTGATCCGATGGATTACATCAGTGGAAGGTTTACTCTTCACAGCGTTCCGTGGTTTGTCAAAAGCTGTTCAGCTACATTCATTCATTCATTCATTCACTCATTCATCTTCTTTCACCACTTCTTCTGCTTTTGCGGGTCACTGGGGTTGCTGGAGCCTATCCCATCTGACTTACGGGCGAGAGGTGGGGGACACTCAAAGTGCAACGCCAGTGCATTGCTGGGCCACACGAAAGACAAACAAACACTCACATTCACACCTACTGAAAGCGACAAATTTACCTGAGGTGAATGTTTTTGGAGGTCGGAGAGCACCGGACACAACACACACTGATACGGGGAGAATATACAAACTCTTCACAGAGAGGATCCGAACAGGGACAGGATCGTCACGTGTCATGAATGACTAGTTAATCTGACAACCCCTTAGGAATATAAAATGGCAAATTGGTAAGGTAATCATTTCCAACATTGCACCGCTATTTGGGAAGGACTTTGACCTTCATAGAGTTACGATCTTTTTTAGGCAAGTGTTTTTCTTTTTCTTCTCTCCTGGCTTGTTTAGGAGATCAGAAAAGCAACTGAATATAGTACGAGTTAAATTAAAGCGCAGGTAGAGCGACGTGTCCGACCCGCTCTGGACCTTCAGGAGGCTGACAGCTGCGTTTCCCTCCGTCTGTAAACAGCGGCGTTGCTGAGGTCCACAGGCCAAGAATAGCTGGAGGGGATTCAAGTGCAATATCACATTTTCATAATGAGAGCCAATGAGCTGTAAATCCCCGCTGACAGAGTTATGGAGCGAGAAAAGCTTATGGTGGCGATACTGAAACTATTAAACAATCGCCTCACTCTGGCGTTGGGGGGTGTCGTGGTTGTTTAGAAACACACTGTATATTTATATATGTGTTAGTCAGCATTAACAACAAACAGCTGCATAGGGGGGGGGCAGCGAACATCCCACCGTGACGCTTAAATTCCTCTGCTTTATAGGTTGTTGGGTTGTTGTTTTTTTTCAATTAGGAATGTCCCACATTGCCTGTGTGTGTGTGTGTGTGTGTGTGTGCGTGTGCGTGTGCGCGCGTGTGTGTGCGTGCGTGCATGTGTGTGTGTGTGTGTGTGTGTGTGCGGGCTTTTTTGTCATGTCAAACAAAAATACGGGCAATGCAGCAGATTAGTTTATGAGATAATAAGTGTTTTGTTTAGTCATTTTTTGTTGATGTGTCAGAAACACATCAAGGATCACGGTTAAGGCTTGGCAAAAAGTAAGTAATGGAGATTTTTATTGTCTTCAATCCACAGGAAATTAGATGTTTGGACAAAAATGTGATTAATTATGAGCACCATATAAAAAAATCCACAAATACGAGACAGCAGCATTAAACTAAAAAGTGAGTAAAGTAAAATTATTCTATTCAAATGTTTGCTCATAATGAAAGTTATTTGTTATAATAGCAAGTAATAACATTTCCTCCATTGTTTTTTCTCTCATTACTTTGTCACCTTTTCATTCAGCTCGACTTAATCATAAAGTTTCATTTCAAAATGAATAAATCGTAAAATTACAAGAAGAAAAATAAGACCGCTCTGCTCCTAGAATTTGAATTCATCAATTAATTTGTTTTTAAAGAAGATATATTAATGAAATTGTGAAAACTGATGAGAATAATCGACTTAAAGCTTAAAGATGACACGCTTGTTCTCGACACCAGATCTCGACCTCACTCTGATGTCACGGTGTGGGTTAGAAAAATGAAATCAATCACTTTGGCATGTTGTCTGAGCATGATACTCAAGATAAAAGCAAATAAGGGAAATTAATCATTGGGTTTTTTGGGTTTTTTTTTTCATTTTTATAAGGCATTTATGTTGTTTCACTTTAATCACATGTAACACCACAGTTCAACTGCCAGTTCATCAGCTCTGATCAATTCCCCAATGATTACAGAACATCAAGTTGGCTTCTATTCCTATTTCCTACATGAGTTTGTTGTGAGGATCCAAAGAAAAATTGGATCCACATCACTGGAACTTTTTTTCACTAAAATGGAAGTTACTTAAAATTAGTGTTCAGGAAAAATCCACAAGCTTATAGGCTTGATCAGCTGATCAAGCAGCAACAATGATCTTTTTCTCTCTAGTCCCAACACACATAAAAAGATCACCAACATAGAGACCATCCACTTACCAAGGACTTGGCATTTCCAGATTTTTCTACAAATAATTTTTTGCACTTATTTACAGATTGTCTACACATTCTAATTATTGCACAGATTCTGAATGTGCATTACACACCGAATTAATCTGATTACAAACATTCACACACACATACACATTGATTTGGATACACTTCTACAACCATCCCATACATGTTTGAAAATTGTGTAGCTAAATCAGCAAAGTGGTCCCGGGTGTGTTTCTGGAACAACATGAGAGAAACAGAGGGTTTCATCTATCGTCACATGTTGGAGTAAATCACAATAATTATGCTTTTTGGTGATGAAAAGCAGAAAATATATGCACAGACATGCAGCAAATGAAAAGCACAAGCTTGTTTTTTATGACTGGAGCACCTGGCTTTCCCACTCCTGGAGGAGCGGTAGGTGTGTGGAGCAACGTGATGGATTCACCCCGCAATTCATCCTGCCACACAATGTTTGCACTATTTTACCGGCCCTCTGATTCGCTCCTCTCTGTCTCTCTCAACCAGGATGGATGGCAAACATGCTGGAAGGACTTTGGCACCTTTACTTCAACTCAGCTGATCGTCAGTGCTGGGCAAACAAATGGATGGAGAGGAGGAGAAAGTCGGAAAAGCAGCGGAAGACAACAGTGAGATGAGAATGTGTTGAGGAGGAGAGCGGGAAATAAGGCAGCAACGGAGGGGAGGGGGAATAAACAGAGTTAAATGGTGTTTCTGCCTCATTTCGGTGAGTCCAAGGAAAGGAGGTGGGGAAGGAGTGAGAAGTGAGGATGAAGGCTGGTAACACTTCTTATTGTGGAGAAAATGACAGCACAGTGTAGCATCAGTGTGTTACTACCAAAGAGATTTTTCCTCCAGTGTGTTTCTGACTGTCAAATGGACAAAGTTAGAAACAGGGGCTTTTTTAAAACATCACGGATCAACATTAAGTGTCCAATCAAAAACAGCATCAGCTCCAGGACTCTCTGAGCAGTTAAGCTAATTATATCCCACAGACGTTTAAGTAGACTTTTGATTGATGGCAATATGGTGATGGACAACTTCACATGATCATTTGGACTTAATTGAATCAACACTTCCATTAATTCAAAGTAAAATCAATCCAACAAATGTGAAGCGTCCCTCGTCTGTCCCGGTGGGTGAACTTCACTGCTCTGGTCACTCCTGTTAAAGCTGACAGAGGGTCAGCTAAAATAAATGTCAGGGCCTTGTTGCATTAAATGCCAATCTATGCTTGGCTTCCACACACCAAGAAGGATCAATAACCTCTATTCATCTGCTGATTGGCAGCTGGGGTCAACAGAGCTTTCTTTGAGCTCACAAACAGCCATGTAAGGTAAAAAGGTTCCTATGAACTTCTAGGAAATAATGTTCAACAAAGAAAAATTACTTAAAACGTTAAAGTTTCTCTTATGTCTAGTATGACTGCAGAAGCATGAAAGCCTTCCAGAAAACTCGAAAAACAAAGCTGGATGTATAAAATTTATACATCCAGCTGAAAGGTTGAGATCTCTTTAAATCCATCCAGCAAGGCAGCCATGACTCTGATGACCCCCAATCTAAGGGCCAAAATTGAAAATTGTTGGAGTCACTGATCCATCATATGCTTTCAAATGTAACATAGCTTTTTTACAAGACTACAGTCAAGAAAGGCTCCTAAAACAGCTGAACCAACTAATATCGGTGTAAACCCTGTCATTTGTCTCTCTACTAAAAAAAAAAACAACTAATTTTAAGGTGACAAAAACATAACAAAAAGTCAAATACTAACCTTATGATACTGCATCCGCCAAACCCCTACAGTTACACTAGTCCAAATATACCAGCACACTTTAATGCTACAGATCAGTCAACCTAAAGCACAGAAAAAGTCTGCATGATTTCAGGACGTATTAAAAAGGAAACTTAAACATTATTTCTACAACAATAATCCCTCAGCAAATGAAGATTACTGAAAAAGTAGAAGTTTCTTTCCTCAGCAAGTTTTCACTCATGCATTCCCTCCACTTTTACTGATCTTTTAAATGGATCATTTTTTAAATTTTATAATAAAGTGTATATAAGATTTTATGTATAGCCAGATTTATTCATAACAGTCTGATATTTATTGAATATTCAGTAGAAAAGCAGGCATCCAACTCAGATAAGAACAAATCACACCAAGGAGGAATCAATAGCTAGTGTGCATCTGAGGTGTAATACACAGCAAAGAATCTTTATAGTTTAAGATCTTGTCTTCCTTGTGTGTATTTGATCAGTACCTTGATTTGTTTAATAAAAAAACACAAAGTTTCTTGAAAGTCCTGAATTCGCCTCCCTCTGCCCGTCATTATTCCCCGTGCAGCGCTTCGTCATGACTTGCGTCGAAGATGCACTGAGACAGCAGAAAAACCTTTTCCATGGTTTAGCAGAGCTCAGAGAAGGGAAGAGGGGACGAAGACAGGAGTGGGGAGGAGAATGAGGACGGGTGCAGATAAGGGAAAGACGGACAGAATAAGAGCATGGAAAAAGAAGGGGAGTGTGAGGAGGAGAGTGAGGGAGATGATGGTGAAGAGAAGAACATGGGGGAGGGGGAGAGATAAGCAGCAACAGGAAAAGAGGACAATCACGTCTGATGTGCTTTAAAAGAACATCTCACAACAAGGCCCAGGAGAAATAACTTTAAAGAAAAAAAAAAAAAAGAGCTCACATTCACACACGCACACACAAACACACAGGACACCCACATAACCACAGCTGACATGCTAATTAATACTGTCAGGCCCTTTTCTCACGTCATGCATATTGAATTCTGCAGCTGCCAAACATTCACAGATGTGACAGCAGCTGTGTTTCCTTCTGAGTAGTTCTGTGCACACTGGGACACGTCAAATTCCAAATGCTAAATGGAAAAAGCACTTTATAACTAATGGATTCAACATATTTACTTTCTTTTACGGAACCATTAGTGATGGAAACGCTTTTGTTAAATGATGACATAGTAATGTGAGAGTGTAAAAAAACGTACGTCCCCATCTTTCAGAGGTGCTGAAGGTTAACGGGAAATGGACGGCACGTTCAAGTCTGACCAATGGGGGCTGTTTTACTTAAATCACGTTATCGTATCGCTCAGGTTCGAAACACTGATAACTCACCGGATCACTCATGCATGCAACAGGAATAGGTTTTCAATGTGTGTGTTTATCATTTCAAAGAATAGAGGTGCACAACAGAACAAAGTGCACGTTGCAGTCCCTTTATGTTACACCGTAAAAAACAAACTTTTTTACGGTGATGTGTGGTGGGTTCATGTAAATGTCTGAGCCTGAGGAAAGAAGTTGATCTGCACTTGTTTGGCGGCAGATACTTCTGAATCTTGTGTTTTTATGACATGACATGACTTTACATACTTCATCTGTCTTCATAAATACATATCCAATTCACACGGTGCCTTTATGAATTTTTTAAAATACCTGCAGGACTTTGATGAGTTGAAGCTTGGAAAGAAAGAAAGGACCTGAAAACAGCATGAAGGTCCTTGTGAGGAAAAGGAGGAGAGGATGATGAGCAAAGTGGAAGAGATGAATTATAGAGCGAGGGCTATAGACGAAGACCTCATCACATTTGACCGTCTTTGACTCTATTTCTAGTCCCCCTTTTGGACCATGAAAGCTCAATTCAAAGACGTGACATTAATCTGAATTAAGCATTTTTATCTGCTTTTCACCGAATAAAGGCCTCAGCCGCAGGTATCAAACATTCTTTGGAGAGACACTTGAGACAGCGAAGTTTAATTGGTAAAGCCGGCTGTTATCTGTGATGTACAGTAAAAAGACAGAAAAAAAAAGAGTTCAATCCAGCTCCTCTCAGTGGGAGGTGAGATCTCTATCTGCCTCCTTGATTCACAGCTTAATTCAATTGGAGGGCAATTATCGACCGCCTGAGGCTTCAAGATCCTCGTCGGTTTCTGTTCCCATCAGGGAGCTTTGCAGTGTGTAGGATCTCCCCTCGACTGAACCTGGTGATGTCTGTATCGATGCGGCGTGCTGTGCCGCGCTGAACGCACCAGAGCAAGCAGCAGCAAACAGCCTCCTTTGTCACAACCTCCAGATCCACGAGACAATGAAGCCGCTTTGTTTACCGACGGAGGATCTTTAGCTTCTTTAACAGGAGGAGACCCACAGAAAATAAAAATAAAAAACTTTTGTTCTCTCTCCAAACAATCAAATTGGTTCATTCCTGCAGTCAGATATCAGATTGTTTTCTGTATAATGACTCCTAATGAGCAGCAGTTAATTATTCACACTACATAACCACTGGTGCAATACAAGTACATGTAGATATCCGAGTATGTCAGTTTTATACTGTTTTATACTCTTGTCAAGGCCAAATGCATTCATTCATTCATTTATTCATTCACTCATTCATTTATTCTCCTTGCTGCTTTTCTACTTACGTGGATCACGGGGGTTGCTGGAGCTATCCCATTTGTATTTTAATTGATAATAACTTAGTCACAACTTAAGTTGCTTTACAGATTACATTTAAATTACCAGGACGGTAATGGTATCTCAACCTTTAATGGAATAGCACAGAAATAACATATATACTGTATATTATTCTACACAAGGATAATTTCAATTTCACACATACTTTTAAGTTATACCTGTAATAAATGATATTTCTTGTGGTATTCTCTTCAGAAATAAAGTTTGTCCCTGCATTGCTGTGACAAACCTCAACCACATCTCAGCGTCAGGTTTTACCTGATAAGCATTGGTAACAATTTGTAATTACTTCACAAACTGAAAAAATGATCATTTTGAGGTAACCTTCTGGTGAGGCTTAGTTCGAGCTGATGAGTGCCTTTTCATAAAAAAATAAATAGAAAGACTGCAACCTTCATAGAAGAAACGATGGGTGAAAACAACTGAGAGGAACACTCAGTAGCTCAAGAAGAATACGCTTTTCTTTTTATTTCAGGCCAGTGCCAGACAGAAAATGGACAAATGCAGAATTTATTTACTGAAGAAACCTCTAAAGCACCTTCTGTTCATTAATGTACTCTATCTATTATCACCGTCCGTTTTTTTGTGCTGCAGGCGGTGTATTCTGCTGGATTATATTTTCTGGGTTGTGAAATACAGGACTTCTAGCACGTATTATGTTACCTGTACGTTGAAATGAAAAGGATTTGTCTTTTTTTGCTAAGAAAGCTGCTATAAAGATCTAAAAAAAAAAAATCTAACAGCATTCATTAATGCATAAAAAACATTTCTAATACTTATCATTCTGTGTGTGCACTTAAAAAGAAAGCTTTGTCACTTTGAAGCTGCTCCTATAATGACTCACTGACATGAATGGTGACAATATGCTTATCATAACAGACATCTATAGAAAATAATGAAATATCCTAATATGCAGTTTCACTATGTCATCAGCCGCCACCACCACCACCAGTGTCTGGACTCAGAAGCGAGGGGGTGTATATCTTGCTGATTTACCTGAAGCATCTATGACAGGAATTCTGTCCAACATACCAATTATCAAATTTCAGTTATTGCAATAAACATTATTACTTAATTGAAAACGCTTGTCTGTTATTTTTATCTCATAAACTTGCATATTGGTTGCTGTTTTTTTCTACACTGAAAATGTCAGCATCTTATTATGAGCCTGTGGAGACAATAAAAACATGAATATGCACCGGTGAGCACTGTCCTTTACACCTTCAGAAAAACACCACCGTCCATTAGTCTAACAGTGTTACAGCTTGTTTTCCTCTCTGCTACTATCAGCACAACAACGTGCAAGAAAAATGCTCAACCAGTAGCATCAGAGGAATTTTGCAAACTCATTCAACAGAAAGTTCATCCCTTAAGAAAAAAACAGCAGAGATGCTAAGCTGAATCTGTCAATTTATACTCATAAAGTGGAATTAACAAACGAGAAATTAATCAGAGTGGCTCTTCCACTGTCCAAAAAATGCATGATGAATTGGTAAATAATGTAAAGTTGTAAATGATAGGTGAGGTATAAACTCCTCTTATTCATTGTGTTTAGAATCTGCATCAAATTGGAATGAGTTTAAGTTTAGATACTGATCGGCTGGGTTCCCACAAGTCTTAGTCACCAGATTGATGCTGCAGCTTCATGCCTTGTTGGTGGAGCCTGAACTGTTTGTCCTCCCCCCCCCCCCCCTCATTCATTTGTACTATTAAACTATTACGATATTTCCACTCTGAGATAATCTGGAAATTGGCAGTGTAACAGTCATTCTTCGGTTTCAAATTTAATGTGTGAGAAAGAAGTCAGATGTGCAGACAATCTCATACACAGGTGTTATCTGTAAGATTTCCCTGCTGTTTGGCAGCACCCAGTAGGATCCTAGATCCAGGGGGGGTTCCATTTTCCTTCTCCACTATCTAATGAGATGACTCCGAGGATAACACCCAGGGAAAAGCCTGAGGATTTGAGAATATTATTCCCATTTCACTCCACATGCAAAAGAATTTTTCCTCTTCAGCTCTCGCTTTAAATGCTTCTCATTTTTCTCTCCATCAATCGGTCAGCTCACAAAAGTTTGTCGCTTTTGTGCTGATCCGCTTTCTTTCACGCAAACACACACAGTTTTGTAGTATTTTGTCCCACAGGTCCAACAGTGGAGCTGAACTCCTCTGACAACTGTGAAATGCACACTTGAAAGCATGGACGCTCTTTCCTTCCGATGAAGACGAGGAGTTTCGAGCACAGCAGCGAGTCACCGTCAGTCTAGTGCAGCACAAACTATGATTGTGATAAATTGCACCAGTAACATCCATGCACACAAACACAGCAAACGCTTGTGGGGTAATGATCCTCATACACACTGGAGTAATATATAATATATATAACAAGCAAATGCAAATAAGACAGGATTGTGGGATAACTGCAATGTTGATGTCTGCAAAAATGAAGGCTGTCTGGCCTTTTAGCAGGATGACAAATTCCGTGACAACCAATTCTGCAGCGACAAAAAGACCAGCAGAGACTGTGAATGTGAGCCATACAGGTCGCTACTAAATCCTCTCAATTTATAGACCTTCAAAGCGACAGAGCTCTTTTTAAAACTGAAATAAAAGCACAGCCAAACGCAGTATAAAGCAGACCAGATCAAAAAGAAACACTTACTTTGAGTATTCTTCATTATCTCTGTTACAGCGAGAGTCTTTGTGCCTCTCCCAGTCTTTGCCGTGTTTACATGTGGTCAGAAGGATAATATCTTCCCCGTTGTGGATGTGATGGAGGGCGTTCCTCGTCTCAGAACCTATGCCAGTTAGATACCGCTTCCCTTTGAAAACCAGCAGGTATTTCCTGGAGGGCAGTGTGTCGTTGAGTGTCAAGTATCCTATCCCCCCTCCTTTCAGTGGGTGATCCTTGGAGAATAGAGGGATGGAGATGTCAAACTTGGGTCTGAAGTTGACCATTTCTGCGCTGGCCTTTGCCAGCATGGCCTGTCCCACCTCAAAGCCCAGATCCTCTGTGTAGTCCGGCCATGTGCCAGAGTAGAGGTTGAATATAAGGTGATTCCTGCCATCGTTCCAAGTTGGCAGGCTCTGGATGCGGAGCCTGACGTTCTTGACATACTGGAGCGAGAGCTGGTCCCTGTCCAATGTGTCCACCGTCAGAATGAAAATGCAGGCCTGTGTAGGGTCCGTGGTGTGGAAGCGAGACTCTTCGATGGATGATAGGATCTTCTGGTAAGTCTCTGAGATCTCTTCCCCTCTCTGAGGAGGGTAGATGTAAACCCTGAAGCCCGACTGGCAGCGAGCAAAGTCGAAGCACGTTTCCATGCGGCAACGTTTGTTCTTGTAGATGTTGTCGCGAATCGCGCGGCGTTCTCGAGGCGAGGTGTGCTGGTGATGAAGCTGAGGGGTGTCAGCCTGAGGTCACGGACAAAAACAGGGCAGATTAGGGTTACCCAGAAACACATAATAAACACAGCTTTACATTCACAGGAGATTTGTCCATATTATCCTCTACCTCTTGCTCTCCACCCTCCAGGTACGGCTCTAGCAGCTGGGTCGACTCCGGCCAGTGCCTGGGCGGTCTGGATGGGCTTCTCTGGGGCAGAGGTTGGGGCTGGTACACCTCCTGGTTCTGGTGGTAGTACGGATATTCCTGCTGGTGGTATTGGGGGTACTGGGGAAACTGGTGGTATTGGTACTGCTGCTGCTGGAACTCCCCAATTTCCAGACCCCACAGGTAGAAGAGGAACAGAAGACCGGCCCCCACAGACACGAGCAGGTACCGCTTCTTGGCCTGCATGTGTGCTGTGGGGGGAGGAAGAGGAGGATGTGGTGGGTGGCAGAAGGGAGGGAGAGAGGACAGCAGGGAGGAATGGATATAGGGGTGAAGGGCAGATACTGACGCAGGTGTAAGGAAAATGAGGGGGGGGACAAGGGATTTGAAAAAGGTGAAAGGAGGACAAAGGGTTGAAGGAGGGTAAATTATATAAAAGAGAAAAGGGGAAATGGGGCTAGGAAAGGAGAGGAGGTGCAAGGAGGTAGATCGACTTGACCCAGAGGGCACCTCTCTATCCACAGCTGGGCATTTTGGGATATGGAGTCACTGAAAGATGAGAGAAACTGAATTGAATGATTACATGAAGTTGTCAAGAAACTCTCAGAATTTTAAAGTCTAACTTTAGAATTCCTCAAAAACATTCAGATTAATGCATAAAAAGGCTTCTGTGTACTTTTCAGTGCAGGAAAATGTTGTTATACTAAAAGAAAACCCTCAAAGCAGTTTGATGACCTGTTATTATTTACACATCATAACTTCTATCAGCTGACGTCATCGAGGCTCTCCTTTCCACAATGTAAATTTATTTCATTAGGTGAGAATTTGTTCACATTTAATAAATTAATTATATCCTGACATATTAAATCATTATGATATGAATATGTTACAAGTGAAAATTGCGCTTGTTTAAATTCATAATTACGTGTATACGTCACTTAATTGTAATTTTTCAAACATTTACAATGGCTGAAGTCTCCCAGAGTTAGGATTATTAACATTTTTATCCTTTTAACGCAAGTTAAAAGAGCGGAATTGAAGAGCATCAACTGCAGATTAATTCGAAAAAGACCTTAAACTTCGATAACAAGCAGAAAAAACGCAGGATTTTATAAATCGCATGGAATGTCCGTCATTTATTTAACCTTAAACTTATTAAATACATACACTGTTCTCTTTTTTCATACATTTTTTTTTGTCTCTGTTGAGTTTTTCTCTGCAAAATTAATTGATAATCTGGGAGTTATCGTCAAACTCCTTACCTGTTTATAAGGAACACCTGTGGTCCCAGGAAGGGATTGGGATATCCGTTTCTCTCCCCTCCAGCCCGAGCAGGACCTCACAGTTTGGGATACACATCCTCCAACCACCCGAACAACACCAAACACGAATCAATCCACCGATTGTTAGAATTACTTGAAACCAAGTCCAGGACTGAAGCGGTCACTGAGTTCTGCGTCCGGAGTGAAGCCAGAGAAGATGACCTGCCTTCATCTTCCGCCTCGTCCCATTCAGTCCCAAACTTTCAGGGACCACGGGGTGACTGACACGAGAACACGCGAGATATCGGGTATCCCTGCTGTGATTTTAGATTCACAATCACCCGCCGGGAGAGTCGCGATAACATCGACAGCGTCCCTCCAGAATTAACTGATGTGTTCGGCGCGTTCATCTCCGATCTACAGCCGTCACATCCCACTTTACAAAGAGCAGACCATCCGAAGTTTGAGGGGTTTAAATCCGCACTCCCATCAACGCACTAAAAATAAGTAACAATCATCATCCCAGGTAAGTTTAGAAACGACGGCTCATCTGATAATAAAATAAAAAGACGCGCGTCACTGGAATCCTGAGAAGCGCGACTTGACGACAGTCAGCAGGTTCTCCTCTGGTGACCGATCAGATAAACGCTGCGCTCCTCCAGGGTTATCCCATCCTGTAAAGCTCGCCTCCAGCAGCTCCGTTGTCCTCACATCTCCATCCTCAGACCCCGCAGACGGATCTGGGCTGCGCCACCGAGCAGCATGAGCGACATCAGCAGCAGCAGCGCTGATAGAAGCGGACGGCAGAAGGCTGGCGCGCTCTGGGGGATCGGTGTGTGCGCGGGGCGTCAGGTGGCTCCAGGGAGGCACGGGAGCTGTGTGTGTGTGTGTGTGTTGTGTGTGTGTGTGTGTGTGTGTGTGTGTGTGTGTGTGTGTGTGTGTGTGTGTGTGTGTGTGTGTGTGTGTGTGTGTGTGTGTGTGTGTGTGTGTGTGTGTGTGTGTGTGTGTGTGTGTGTGTGACGGTGAGTAAAGTCACTGGGAAAATTCCAAAGGAGCATCTAAACTACCTGTGACGACATTCCTTTTCAAAATTTAGCAAACAAAACAGGAATCTGCACATTCATTCATCAAGCACAGGTATAAAAAAGTTTAATTTAACTTGTTCAGAAATTTCTAGGCATTTCAGAATGTGAGTTACTCCAATAACATGTGAACTTTCTATTAAATTACAAATGTTTTGCTCCCATGTGTACATACAGCTCATTTCGTGCCATTACATGGTTACTATTGTCTAATATTACAATAAGATGTGAGATTTTGATTATGTAATGTGTCGCGTTTGCCGTTAGAGGTTGTGACAAACGATGTTTCAGGAATTCTTCATGGCCCGTCAGAATGAAGTAAACCAACTCTTACGCACACCTTTGCACTTTTAATTAAAACGCGGCTCATTAAATCTCTTAATTAATCGAACCGTCTGTTAAATGAATTCGTTTTGAATTACTTCCTTGCATTGATGTTGTTGTTTTGTTGTTGTTTTTTCCTGGGCTGGAAAAGCCATCGACTGAGTTAAAATAATTTCCTCGTGGTTTAAACAGATGCCATTATCTCATAAATTAGCGAGGGACTTAAAAATGTGGTTTCAACGCGCGTCAGGTCGTGAAAACAAATAGCGCCATCTTGTGGTTCATGTTGTCATGACGTCAGAGGATGATCTCACCTGACAGTTCCCCTATCGTCTTATAATTGTGTCACGTTACAAAATGTCACTGCGGATTATGGAGATTATATTAATTATATCCGATTCAGACAATTTCCTCAGGGTGAGAGTAGAGATGTGCATTGAAAATTAACTTTGTCTTATTTAATATCTTCTAGCAAACTTTTTTTTGGGTGGGTGGGGGGGGGTTGTGCATTGGAGCAATAGTGGAAGAAGTGGTTATGTCTTGGATAAAAGTGGAAATAATAGTATTTAAATAAAAGATAGAGAGCAAAGAGGTTTGGATTCAGGATCTGGAATTGATGACACACGTCAGATAAACGACATATCACCCACACACATCAGTTTCTTCTGTCCCACTTCATTCATTTGATTGAGACAAATTGAATTTAAAATTTTCTCTTTTTATTACATTGTCAGATGAATGGCTCCCAATCTGAAGGCATCTCAGCTCAACTAACTGTGAAATAAAAACCCAGATAATTTCTGATAATGTGTCTTCAGCTCTGGTGGAATTCAATATTTGGAGACATAAATGAAAATTACTCTGTGTGTTTTGTAGACTACTGGGTCAGCCCTTCCACTATCTTATGTATGGATGCTTCTGCTTCTCTCCCTGGGGGGGCTCTCCTGAGGGACGGAGAATTTATAATCATTTATACCTATACAGTATTTTAGGATTGACTTCGCTGGGTTGTTATTCGTTCTTGCTCAACATTGTCTAAACAAAGTTGTAAAACCTGTCGCTTGTGCAGTTTTATGTGTGTAAAACTGACTTGGTCGCAGAGAATGGTAGGGGCATAAATTTCAGATGGCTAATGGATGAGGAATGAGAGGCCTCTGACAGATCTGTATTTGTTAGTACTCTCAACAACAACAAAGCCTCATTTTTAAACTCCTTGGATGACTTTGGGTTGGAGGGAAGCTCAGACAGACATTTGTCTAAAACTCTCTGAACACAGGAATCTAAAGTTTTGCTTTCATTTACCTGTGCTGTGATAACTCTGAGGGATCGGCTGGCACTGATGGTTTCACGGTCGATTAGGGAGTGATAAATCTGAAAAGGTGGCAGAGCGGAAGAGAGAGACAACTTTGATTTGTTTCCAGTCTCTGTCCATCGCTTCAGCTCCTCCACTTCCTCATTTTAACCATCAGTCTAGGAGCTTATAGGACGGTTCAATTGCCTTTTGGTCGAAATGTATCTTCTCTCCTTTCCCAAGTCTGTATAGGATGAGACCGAGGCCCGGCTCTAAAAGGGATTTTTGTTTATGTTACATCACATGCTGGATTTTACTAGATTACATGAAGTGTCTCTGAACTTTCATAAAATTCCGACTGGTTCTTATTTTGGTAAATATCCTGTATAATCCTGTAAATATCCATCATTTTTCCCAGTTCTCTTTTTTTTCCTTACATACCCTTATATTGCATTTATTTAGTCTCCACCATGCATTTGATGGTTGTTCATTTGTTTGCTTTGCTAGCGTTACACAAAATCTACTTGACAGATTTTTGTGAATCTTAAATGGAAAGTTGAGCACATAACAGAAATGTATTATTGTTGATGTGAGTATAAATGAAATGACAAGACCAAGATTTTGTTTGTTTCCTTCTTTGACATTGTAAGAGGCAAAAAATTACCAGATTTGATGAAACTTGTTAGGAGGAAGAAGCCATTCTTTTTTTTTTGTTCGGTTTTGTTTTGGGTTTTTTTTTGTTTGGTTGTTTTATTGTGGAACCTGTAACATAGAATTACAATGAAACTCAACGGAAGGGCTGAACGTGTACCTTTTGATTGGATCCAGATCCTTCAAGATTTCTATGTTGTCTTTTTCATAATGTGTATCAACTATGTATCATAATGTAATTTTGAATATACCTGAATCTTAATTTTACTTACGTTTTGAAAAACATTTGTTTTCCGTTGCTTGGCTGATATTACAGTCTATCCAGTTACTTAATATTTTCAGTAATGTTGAGAGCTCCGCTACTAGAAACCCAAATCCAGTGATGTTGCTTTTGCATCTTTACCTCACTGGGCTCCTCGCAGCACTGAAGTCAAATTCTATCAGTTAGAAAATGCCTTTTAAGTTTTTAACATGTTGTGCCTCTGATCTCTGATCTTTCTTCCCTCTGATGACATGACGCTCCATGGAGGCAGCAGAGTCGCCGCAACCACCTTCAGACAATTCATTTTGAAGTAGAGCCACTGTTTGTTGTAGCTGATCATAAAGCACTGACATATGTCCCCAATAAAGCACGAGGATGGCAATCTGTTATATTTATAATCTGCGATATATGTAAAAAAAAAACAGAGAAAATAACTTAAATCCTCTTTAATTCATTCTTTTTCTCTGTGTCATGATGAACGAATAATATATTTTCTCAAAACAGCTGTGATTGTGGAAAATATCACTATTACATGTAAATACATGGATGTAACATATGGATGTGGGGTGTAAAAGACATTATAGATGGTGCTTGTGTTCATGGAAATGAGAGAAAATCTCCCTCAACGCAGCAGCATGCCTTAATAAAGTTTTACATCACTGAGATATTACAGATACAAGGTAGGATTTGGTTTTGCAATAATGGTTCTCGTTAGATGTGCTGATAAGGAAAGTACTGACTTTGTTGTGAATAAACAAAGATTTAATATTAACTTTTATGTGAGGATTTGCTGATATTGTCAATGCATTACTTATCATGAAGATGTAGGAAAGGCTCGAACCGTGGACATTAGATTGTATCTTGTATCATCCTGTCGTTCACCCCTGCAATTTCCTGCTTGCGGCGTAGAAATCAGATGGTCACATCTATCCAATAACGTGCTGCCAGTGCTTTGTAAATGATTCTCTTTGCACCTGTAGTTCACGCTAGTTCATGCTGCCCAGTCTCCACCCAGCCCAAAATTTCATCAGCAACTCCCACGTCATTAGTCTCAGCAGAGTCAGCGGCCACCACCACCACTAATAACACCAAAAACATCAGTGGCTCTGGTGAAACCTGGGATTGTTTGCTGGGATCCAGTGAATCAAATAAGTTTGTAATTTCACACACACACACACACACACACACACATTCACCAGCTGCTATAATCTAGTCCCGGTCTTTTTTGAATGATCCAAATCAGGTTCCACATTTTCCAACCATCTGGTGTTTAACAAATAAATAATTTAATAAACAGAACAGATAACAGAAAGTGGGGCTGTAATTATTATCCGTATCACACTCCCAAAGCAGCAGATCAGATAAAGGCCCCCTCCATCTACAGAGGAGCAGGATGCGACACATGGTGGATCAGCAGCCATCGTTTGTTCATGGAGGAACCAAAGAAATGGGTTTTCAAAGGAAACCCCGAGGTTTATACATCACAACGAAGCAAATATGATATGTGGGTAAAATGAATAGATAGATACTGTATATGGATGGATGGATGGATGGATGGATAGATAGATAGATAGATAGATAGATAGATAGATAGATAGATAGATAGATAGATAGATAGATAGATAGATAGATAGACAGATAGATAGATAGATAGATAGATAGATAGATAGATAGATAGATAGATAGATAGATAGATAGATAGATAGATAGATAGATAGATCTATTACAATGGAGAAAATGAGCTGTCCCTCGATGCAGATCTCGAGCTGCAGGTCTAATGGTTTCTGTCGGCTGCAGAAGCACCGGTCCATTCACGGCTCATCTCAGGTTGAAGTTTCTAATGCATCTTTTTCAAATAGAAGGGAATTTCATCTGACCACTAGAAAGAGATTATTTATAATAGACTAAAGAGATGACTTCCCGCCTGAAGGGAATCATTTTCTTAGTGCCACTGCAGAAAGTCC